>NW_025110259.1:240512-302303 GCF_011392965.1 Frieseomelitta varia
TGAAAAGGCAGATAAGTGGAAATTATTACAAAATGTATATTTAAGTTTTTTTTTTTTTTTTTTTGCCTCATTTAATACACCTCTATATGGGCATCATTAGTTGCACGAAGACGGTACTCGATTTCTTACACGATCGATGTTTTCCTCAGATGTTCTTGGTCGTCTACCCCTCCCTTTATCAAACACTGTTCCTGTCTCCACAAATTTCTTGTGCCATGCACGAATTGATGAACGTGACGGTAGATCTCTTTCGTACTTGGTTCTGAAGTTTCGCTGAGTCTGCTGATCCGATTTGGTTTCAATAAACCATGATACACACTGTGCCTTTTCTTGAGGAGTAGCCATTTTGTAAGGAGGTTCGTTTAACAGTGTCTTATTCATCAACAGGGTACCTAGAAAAATGCAGTGTGATAGAAACCTTGATACTGAGTACATGGAACAAATCTGATGAAGATATCTCATCAATTGCCTTCGTAATAGATTTTTGAAATTGTAAAGAGACTTTATAGACATCCACATGGTGTTATGCTAAAAATATCGTGTATCGAACAAAAGTAAGGGACATCATTTAAAGCAGAGTACCGTCTTGATGTGCTTCGTGCAACTAATTGTGCCCATATAGCGGTGTATTAAATGAGTCAAAAGAAACTTAAATATATACGTCTAATTTTGTAATAATTTCCGTTTATCTGTCTTTTCATTCGTCTTTGTAATAAATTTTTGAAATTGCAAAGAGACTTTATAGACACCGTGTACAATCACGTCGAATCACGGTGCAACTCTCTATTACGCGAAGGAGCGAGAGTCGAACGTTTTGAACAAACGGAGTGTCGTCGACAGGTTTCGTCGAGTCGAATCGAGTCGTGGCAGCTAAAAGCTCGATTTTGCAGCGCGTCGCGATTTTCCCCTGCGCACGACGGAAAAACTGATTGTGTCGGCGCTGTCAATCACGAGCGGTGGATATAAAAGCGATTACCGAAACATCACTAATGTGATTTTCCCGGCGAGCAGAGGCAGCCTTTGCGGTGTATCAGCCGGGTCGACGCCGGTGACTCTTGCTTGCTTTGCCCGAACGGGGCTGAAATTCATTGTTTCGGAACGAAAGCAACAGAAAGAGAAAGAAAGAAAGAAAGAAAGAAAAGGGAGAAAGAGCAGAGAGTAGGTTGAGGAGGGATGTCTCTTTTGCGAGGATCGGTACATCGACAGAAACGTCATCTCCGGTGTGGGTAACGTGATTCGCGTATCTCGTTCCGTCCTGCTGATTCAAACCAGCACAGTGACAAAGGTACACGACCTATAGGATAATCGAGAACTCTGTTCGGTGTATCGTAAGGTTATTTACCTGAGCAAACCGTTCGATAAAACGAGTGCGCCGCTGTAGCCTGCGACCACGTGAGACGCGCGGTTTAATAATTTCACACGGTCTTTGTGTACGTACGTGCAATTGGAGTGTCGCCTGGTGTTGGAATATCATTGTACATTTTTCACGACGCGCGCGACCCTGATAGACACGACAACTCTGTTCTACGGATCGTTACACTCGACCTCGGGATTACACGTTGCCTCGCACACGGGAACGATACGTACACTGTACTCGTAAATCATTCGCCTCGTAGAGGAGAGAAACGTGTCATCGGGCGAACGTTTAGCAGAGGAAAATGTTAATTCACATTTTTCGTGTCGCGAGGCGAAAGTTGCAACGAATTATGTGTTTTCGTCGGTGCATTAAAAGTTTCGCGGTCGCGAGTTTTCCAAGTCGAATCCTGCGCGCGGCGGTCCTTCGCCGGTTATTATTTATAACGAGGCCAAGTGTACCGCGACGGAGGAAAATAGCGGATTCAATTTTTCCACGGGAGGGTTTCTCGATTTTCGCGGAATCGCGTCTCGCTTTAAGCATATTTTCTTTAGAAATCGTCCGCCTTCAGTGTGAGCAACGAGCCGCGGGAATTTGTCATCGCTCGACTGTGTATTTCCATGCTGTGTTCGTTACTACGCCCTCGGCTAAAAACGAAACGTCGAATTCTGCATGTGCATGCATTACGTGCAGCGTAATGAAAATACCGAAGCAACTTGCTAAATTAACATAATTACCCAGCCTGGCGGCCGGTGTGTATCGCCTCTTACCATTAATTTCCCAGTAATAATGAAATTATAAGACACCGCCTGGGAAACTGGTCTTAATGACACACACAATATGCACGCTGCTTAATTAGAAAATGTTTTACGCTATATCTTAATTTACAGTGTCGTTTGTATTTAATTTTCATGAAATTCCAAGCGATATTGTTTGCATCTTCTGACAAGAATTTTTCAATTGTGCATTTTTATTAATAAAATATTCTGTGCCATTTACGTTCGTGGATGTAATACGAGACTTTTTGACTTTTAACGCTCGTTGTATTCTTTATGTTTGGTTGAAAATTAAATTTCTTACGTTTTAATTAAGTCTTTCGAACAATGTCGTTTCAATCATTAACACTAACGTATTAAGAACAAACTCTGGATCAACACTTTTCATTTTCAATTTGTAAAAATTTTATTTTCTAAGATTGGATTGTGTTGATATTTTTTTTATCATTACGTCTTTCACTTAAATTCTTTACC
This sequence comes from Frieseomelitta varia, assembly GCF_011392965.1. Lineage (NCBI taxonomy): Eukaryota > Metazoa > Arthropoda > Insecta > Hymenoptera > Apidae > Frieseomelitta > Frieseomelitta varia. Next base: position 243,117 of record NW_025110259.1, read on the forward strand.
AGTAATAGATGTTTCTTTTTACATATGAATTATTTTTATGTATCACATCTAGAATTCTAAACTAAATTATTATCTTACCAAGTTATGATAATACAAAATTTGACTTAAAAGAAAAATTATATTATAATTATATTACAACTCGATTTTATTTAATATGGAATTATAATATATGTAACGAAAATGTCACAGATTGCAGATAAACTCGGAAATATACTTGCTTATGTTAAAAAAATTTAAGTGTCTCAATAGTCAAAATAGATATAGCATTTTTAAATAAACAATTTTCTTAGTTTTCATTCACACACGTATAATTTAATATCAGAAAAGCGGTAGTTCTATTGATCAAACATTTTCGTCTTTCCCTAGTTTGCCTCCTTTGTGTAATTCGGAAATTAACAGGTATTAATATTTCCGATCCTTAATAAATTAGCAATCCATCAAAGCAAACAAATTAATAAATTTCACAATATAGCTTTCGGCTACAAGTTTACTTTACTCAGACACGCGATTATTTTTCCGTCGTCGTGTCTCGTCACAAAGGGAAATTTTCGTCCCGCGTACGAAACGGCGGATCGAAACGAGTTACATCTCGATTCTGGATTCACAGACGCGTGCATATGTAACATCTAACTCTGCTCGGAACGTTTCGAGTTTCGAAAGCTTTAGTTTGTCATTAGCAGCGTTGTGTCACCGTAGCATATCGCGGCAGGCAAAACGAGACTGTGTAACAACGCGCGCTGGTTCGAGTACGAAAAGTCCGCGTGCCACGCTCTCCCGAGCTTATTACTTTATTGGTGTATTACGTGACGCTTTCACGGGCGTAATTATAATTAATGCGAACGAAAGCAGAGCGTCGGGCGTCATTTGGAAGAGTGGCCATTATTAAGGGCGCAACGCGGTCACGCCAGTGTCACTGTCAGTGCGTGCTCGTTGGTAATTCTGTGGCGTTGATAACCGGCGCGCCGTGCCATTAGGTGGTAGATTTTATTGTCCACCCCTAGGCTCACTCCTCCCGATAATCATCACGATACCTTAGCCCGCACCAACCCTGGCTGAAACGCGCGCACACGTGACGGAAATGTACGCCAGTAATCAGTATACGACGCACCTGTGCGATATATGTACGCGGTGTTCTACCAGTTTACCGTGACCATCCTGAATGTCCATCCCCTCTCCCTTTCAAGTCTCACGTCACGATCGAACCGAACGTTGTTTCAACAGAGAAATTGTTTCCTTCGGTCTCATTCACATGCTTTATTTCCTGAAGTTGTGCGAGGAAGACAGTCGCGCACAGTTATAGAATTCGTTGAATTGAGAGGAATTTTGATATATTGAGAGTAAAAAATGTCAAATCGAGACATCGATGTATTTTAATCACTTGGCGCTGGCAGCTGATCCGCGGACCGTAACGAGTGACCGAACCGTATACGATAATTCGTCGCTTTCCTTTTCTTTTGAACTCGTCGGCTGTATAATATCGCTGGATAGAAATGATTAAAAAGTAACAAACTTGTCATTTGTTTTGTCTGGGTTGGTACATTTAAATATACATTTAAATATACATTTAAATATACTTGGAATTGAGAAAATGTTGCAATTTGTTCAACAAAAAGTTCTCGACGTGCGTTACTTAAAAAGTAACTCGAGAAAGGCAACTTTATTTTGTGAGATCGGATAGATCATCCTCGAATCATTTTTCTTTTTTTTGTTCCAGTCGATACTTTAAAATGTTTGTATTGCGTATATTTGATACGTAGTTGGATTATTTTATAACGCGAAGGTATTTGTTCTTAGAATTCATCTTGTTTTTGATAACTCTTGAATAACAAATGCTTAAATCTGAATGCACGGAACATGTGCAATTAATTAACGTTTAATGTGATTGCGAATTATTTATGAAATTATTTTAGGAAGTATTTATTAAATTGGAGATAAATAATTATTTTGGTACAAGTGATATATGTTTGCGCAAAGACAAAAATCAACTCGGTAACATTATGCTAATTCACATGACGGTACATTTTATAAAATTCCGATAATTAAATTGACATTGAAGATAAACAATTAATTTCATACAGACTTCAAATTTTTTTCAATTAATCTAGTTAATGTTTTATTTGCAAATCTTTTTAATCAATTTATCAATCTTTTCGTCAAATTCTTTAATATATTCTCTTGGTCTTTAAAATTATAATACATATTATAATATATATTAATAATATATATTCTCTTGGTCTTTAAAATTGGGATTATGAAAGGAAATTTCAAACATTCGCCTAATATCTTTTCGTCATTATATCTTAAACCTAGTTTCTATAATTTTAAGTATTTACAATAATGTAAATAAATTGTCTCTCAATTGTCTACACGTTAATCAAAAGTATAACAAACGTGACATTTATTCCTTCAAATGGTTTCATTACACTCGTATGTAACGACATCGTTTACCTTTTTCTTGTAAGCATCTCAATTAGTTCGTGGTTTTGAAAAAAGGGAACTTAAATGTATGTAAACATGAGAGAAGAGTGAATGAGATGAATAAGAATAGGAAAATAGTGTTACCTGAATATATGATACTCACGTAGCAAATCCGACGTACGTGACAGAGTCGTTGATGCAGAGATTATTTCTGACGCTCCGATCTGTTAAGAAGCTATCTTTGGACGATTATCTTTGATTTCAACGTACAAGTAGTATTTAGAAATAGTGACGATTGTGTCAAAGGAGATAAAGAAATTTCTTTATGACAAAGAAAAAACACGTGCATTGCAGTACGTATGTACATAAACCTCGTATGTCATTGTATACGACACGTTCACAACACAGTGAGATTACAGTGTCATAGTAATCTAGTAGATACTATACATACATCAGATTTAAAAGTTATCTAAAAATGTTTGTGTATTTATTATATTATATTTGTTATATTTATATATATATATAACAATATATAAATATATACAATAATACTGGTTATATTTGTTATATTTATATATTAATATTATATTTAATACTGATGAACAATTTCAGATAATACGAAGTAGTATATAAAATGTCTAAAGTATTATATAGTATTCTATGATATTTAACAATCTTTTATCGAGGTTTAATTTTTTTAATTATATTTTCAAAAATATGAATAAGAACTTTTGAGTCTTGTGTCGTTAAAAATCCTTATTATGACTATTTCTATAATTAACTATAACTAACTATACTGTAATTAATTTTAACTTTATTATAATATTGCAATATTGAATACATTCGTGATGAAGGAAAATAATTTTGTAAACTTATTTATTACAATATAAATATGAAAATTTTTTAATTACACATGTTTTTTGTAATATAGTTATACTTCATTCTTTAATAAAGTGTTATCTAATTTTTCTAATTTTGAAACATGATACATAAATATATAATACCTACTTAAGTTTCTACTTATAGATGCTTAATTTTTAGTTATATATAGTATTTACTTAATTTTCTTAATTTTGAAATATAGTAGAATTCTAAACGGGGCATCAGTCTAACTGGATTATTAATCAAGATTATTTCTTTCACGACACTAAAAAGGGTCAATTACGTGAACCTCGCATTTATAGTTTTTTTTTGCCTCGCTGAACCAGAAGAACACTTTCCCTCGGCGAATACTCTAGTCAATTGAGCTGGTCAGACGGATTCTCTCCCCTTGTGTTTAACATCCGAATGGTTGCCGCCTACACGAGGCCAGCGGTATTTTTCTCCTTAAACGGAGCGATACGTCTTTATCAACACGATGCCATAACTAATGTAGGAAACAACATTGGCAGCACACGGTTGTGCGTACGGTTGAATGGGACGATGCTCTGAATCATAGTAATAGGTTCTAGTACACGTATCTACAATGTCATAAATAACAGCATGGTCGGTGGAACATCTGTTTTCTATTAAACTCTAGTTTCTATTAAACGCCTACTTCTTTAGCCGCAATTACATGTGCTGATTGGATGTAAGAGATCGCGAACAAACTTCAGTTTATTATAATGCTTCTCTTGTAACATGGTTAGGCGAAGCGGCTTTTTTGGTCATTACGTTTGAACGTGTGTATGAGAAATTGTTATCATTAACTGATAATCAATTAAGTTATATACAAGTATATTTTTTATTAGTAATTAGTTTATTAGTGAGTTAAATGCTACTTTAAATAATAGTAAAACAATTAAATGTCCAGTTTTATTAGTAACATTCCAGTGAAATAGTTAAACGAATGAGTTAAATATCTGTATTTATATATGTAACATTTTCTTTATAGAATCTGTTCTTGAAAAATCACACATGTCGAGTTTTCTAGAAACTATAAGTTTGCTACAAGTGGGCTAAAAAATTTTTAGCCTTTGCCTAAATAAAAGTGAACAGCAAGACGTATATATCTTCATGAAACAACAATAAAAATATCCTTTATTTCGAAAGTTACATAAACAAAGTTACATATTGTAAACAATATGAATTTTTGTAATCCCTTCGTGAAAAATCTTCTTCTCCGTTATAGCTAACGATTGTCATTTACTTCCGAAATTAAACGAACATTCTATCAGCTATGATGAAGAGATGAAGAAATGATTCTAGTAAACTAAAAAAAGATAGTGACTTATAAAAATCAATGCAGTGTTGGCGAAAGTGTGTCGCAATGAATGATGATTACGTAGAAAGATAAGTACGTAACTTTAAAAATGAAGACTAAAGATTTATTTTCACCGTTGTTTCGTAAAGATATATCTTGCTGTTCATTCTTTATTTAAACCATGGAAAAAATTTTCAGTTTCTGCTCGCGTTCACTTTGTGTTTGCAAACACAAATATTGCACTGTTTCAAAATACACTCATTGTTAAGTAAATGTTTCACGCACCGAGAGGAAAAGATATTGACCCTTTTAGGAACATGTATCAGTAAAAACTGAAAATGAAAATGAAAAACTACAAAAGTTCCTTTCAAAACACCTTTAAAAATGCCCTTCCAACAATGCTATTTTAAAATAACGATAGTAATTACTGTTCGAAATCTGAAGATCTGAGAAATGTCTCCTTGTCGCACGATATCCGTGCTTGAATTACGTTGTTATCTAGAAGAGAGGGATCTCAGTCGCCGAGATTTATAGCCATCCGCGGATTATTTTGCGAGTTCGAGTTCCAAGATGGTTCGCCCGATTATTTCAGGGATTTTAAGATCCACCAATTTCGAACACTTATATTCCCGTGTGAGCGCGCGTGTGTCCGAGATTTCAAGTAGTTTATTACACTCGTTCTATAACTTTGCTCTTGTAAACAGAAAAACCTAGTGTGTCGACGTAATTCCGGCATTCAGTAAACACGTTACTGAAACAAAATCATGACATTTTTTTCAATGGTTGGGCAAAAATCATCGTTGGATGTTTAGCCTCGAATAAAAAAAATACTTTTTACCTTGTCGACGCGTAAAATCTTCTACCGATATTTCCCGAGAGTGTTTTTCCGTTCCATGCACAGAGAGAAAAAAAAAAAAAGAAAGAGGAAGAAAATAAACATTGACAATTACGTTTCATCTTGTTACACGACGATGTCACTGGAGCAAATTGGAGAAGATCTTTCAAATGTTCGTGCGAGATCGTGCTTTCGTTTCGGGGCTACGAGCTCCGAGAGCTGGGAACAATTTTCGCAGCTTCAATGGACTCTGCTGCACCGGCCTGTTTTAATAAACTGCTGTATCGCCAGTTACGGTTTAGGCAATTACTCTCTTAGGGGATATTGCAGAAACTCTACGGACAACGCACGAACACACAACGATCATTTGTGAACAATATTGATTGTATTACGGTAACGTATATTCTGCGAATATAATATCGTTTAATTAACAGTCGAGCAGCGGTGATAGATCGCGAGTTATTGTAAACACCAAGAGTTACAATCGATGCAACTGCGACGAAAATGCACGCTGCCGCTCTAACGAGCTGTATAACGCATATTATTATCGTTTCCGCTGATACAATCGAGAAACTGGCGGTGTAATAAATGGTGGCCGATCGGCGACCCCACTATCGGTTTCTTTCCCATTATTTTTGCGAGATAATCGAACGCGTGGTTGATGCGAACACGTAAAGGCCGCACGTCACGGAATGGCACGCGGGCGTTAAATAAAGCCGGAATTAGAATCCAATTATGGTAATGTCTCGGTAAATATAAAGAACGTAATTACTAGCTTAGAGGCATTCCGCGGAGTGGAAAATACAGTGCAGTTCATATTTACCCTTATCGTGTCCTCGGTGGCTATTAATCACGGGGGTCGGAGTCGATCATTACCTCTACAGCCGGCGAGGGTTATCGCGAATTTGTAATTATAGCCTCCTAATATCTTCCTCATCAGGATAGTAATCATGGCCACCAAATGTCCCTAGTTGACCGAGATTGTCCCCCAATCGCCGATATTCCCCATCCGTGACAGATGCAGGCAAGCTTTCACGGAGATAAATGATGTCAAAAACGCGTCCGATCGTCGGAGTCGTTTCACCGGAGGCGTGTCTTCGCCAACCTCGTGCGTGTGTGTATGTATGTATGTGCGTGTGTGTGTACGATAAATAATTGGCCCAAGTTTCGTGCAACCGTCTGACCGTGTGTTTGCGAACGTTTGAATCTGTATTTGCACTTCGTTCGTGAGCGGACACACGCCTTGTCGTTCACAGACGTACGATACGAAGCTCGATCAAAACAATTTTTGCCATTTTCAATGGAACGTTCTAGAAACACGTTCGATTGGAAAATCATTGTTTCGCTTTGTTGGCGCGTCTGTCTTTGGCCTACTCTGCTCTGCAATTTATATCCAGATTAAACGCGTAATTTAGATTCGACGGTCAATTGATTAAGTTGCAATTTGGCGGATTTGTAATTTGCGCCGCGATAATGTACCGGCTAGGGGATCGTTCTGCTTGCTCGATAATTTTTAGCTAAAGGTAACACTGTAATTGTGCCGTAATTATCGTATTCGCCGGACACCTGTAATCGTTTGTACTCTTTTCGTGAATTTAAAAAATCCTGGAAGGATGACGATTGTACGGATTTTTTGTTTAAACTTTGTACATTAAAAAATACGCAGTCCTGATTTGAAATTTAATCGTAACTAATCCTGAGAATTCACGTGGAGAATATAAAATTAGATTCGATATTTCGTAACTTCCATTTGAAACGCTTTTTTAGTAGATCTTTCACATTATTTGATATTTAGTATTTGATACGGGGAATAAAAGGAACGATGGTTCTATAATAATTATGATTCTGTGATGATTATATTCTATTCTTCACTCCTGAAGTGCAAGCATAACTAAACATATGCTAATATGATATTACGAAATTTTCTAGCTTTATTTCTTAATAACATTGGAAGAAGTTTTTTCCATTTTAAATTAAATAATAATAGATATTTGAAATTTTCGTATTCTCAGCTCCAAAATATGTTGATAATTGTAATGAATACAAAATATGTTGATAATTCTTATATATGTAATGAATTCTTATCGCGAGTATGGAGATGCTACGAGAGACATATTACTTTCATTATAATTCAAATTTATTCGTGACTTAGAACTTCTATTATACATGTATGGTTACCTGCAGTAAAAATTTTTATTATATAACTAAAATTTTTAAAAATTTCTAAATTGGTAACAGTCCTCGTACAATTACAATTTTACCCGAATATTTTCTATAAAAATAGTTACATAATATTTATATTAATTTAATTACATACATTTTATCAACGACGTATTACTTAATTTTTTATGATGCATTCTATGTGATTTTCTTCATTTTCGTCTACATTAAATCATTATTATAATATATATATTATTATAAAATACGTATATATATATTTCAATCTTCGTTTTAAATTTTTCTTGAATTCACGCTACAATAACTTATAGCTATTTATCATAATCGAGAGAATTAGATATCTATTCCCAGTTTACAGAGAAATTGAAAGTTTTCGAGATGTTAAGTCAACGCTTAATTTAAGTTCAGTTAATGTTAATATTTGCGAAAGAAAAGTTACATATACTACAGGAAGAACATGCATATATGTATGTATGTAAATATGTAAGTATATAAGTGTATATAAATATGGTAAGTAGGGGTTTTTAATGGCAAACAATACATACACTTTGAAAGTTTATAATGAAAGGTTGGAAAGTAGAACACGTTTAGAAAGTAATATACATATAATTGGACTATTCATTCTGAAAGTCGTATAAGTTCATATTTTGAAGAAATTGGGAAAACGAAAAATTTACATATACTTTGACGTGAATTTTTATAATATAATATTATATAATATTACAAAATATTGGTTTGTCTTAATGAATTGAAATTTTGTGGAACTATATAATCGATGCAAATGCAAACACTTCAATATCTCAAAATAATATATAAAAATATAAATATAAATATAAAAATTGCTAAAAAAAATTAGTGTCTACCTACAGAATATAACTAAACTTATGTTAAACCAAAGAGAAGATTAATTCTTTGACAATTGATTTCAACAAATTCTCTTATCTAAGCCAAATGTTTAATTTTCTTATTTCTACAATAGTTGATCACGAATGATCAAACATTTATGAAAACTTTTATTGATATATTGTGTGTGTTATATAAAATATTTTAATATTTCATTAATACTATATAGAAGATACTAAATTATATATATAATTTTATATACAAATTGTAAGATATTTAATACAAGTAGACATCATAAAAGTGTTTAATAATATAATATGATTAATTAGCTTTAGTGAGATTATATTTAACATTTACATGCTTCAAATAATTATTCGTACTGTATAATAATTTTTTAAATATTTTGTAATTTCTATGTACATTTTCAAATTGATTTCAAATTTGATTGAATACATAATTATACGTAATTATGACAAGCATGTGTTTACAGTGTCAATGAAAATGTTTCGTATAATACACATTGTATATAAAAGTATTTTGTGATAAGTTTCTGATTACTACATTATATATGAATGAATTAGAATGTTAGTATCATCAGAACGAATGATAAAATTACAGTTTACTCTTATTCCATTTATAAACAATCCTTACGCAGCTGTTTAAATATTTTTATAATTCGCTTATTTCTGTCATGTAACGTGGAAAAAAGTTAGAGAATAATAAAAAGCGATCTAAATCCATTTTTATATCGCCTTAACTCTTTAACCTCCCTAGTATTACGTATGTCCTCTACTAATTTAAAATTTCATCTCTACAATATCACATACTTGGATTTTATGTATCTAATTTCTTGTCACATATCAAAATATAAATTTCTTCTTTCAAAATGGTAATTTCAAAATTCTGCCACGTCTTAGTTGCTTTTTAAAATTATTACAACGAACTAATAAAATAAAATAAAATAACTGCATTTTATCTCGATACGATGCGATTTATCTGAAGTGTTTAAAAAATTCTAAAAACCGATCCTTCAGACTACGAGTATAATACTTTCCGTCATAAATTTCACTTCACATTTTCAACTCGCGTTCGTATAAAAGCGTTCATACCACTCTAACTCAAAAAATACAGAGGCGGACGAAAGTATTCGCACACTCGATGAAAAATTGTCTATATTTTAAACTGTTGTAACTTCATAAAAAAAAAGTCGACATACGACAATCCAGTTGACATCATTTTGAAACTTCCACTTCAACAGCTCAATGTTTTGTTAAAAACATTTGATTAGATTGTGTAACAAGTGGTAAAGCAAGGATTCCTTTGCTCTTGAAAATTATAAAAATTCGAAAAAAAGGATTTTTTTTTAATGACCGAATCTGTCATGATCTTGAAGAATGAAGTCTCTTCCTTACAACGATCTCTTGAAATTTGCCATACGATTTTTCCTCGCCATTTTATTAAACTTTGAACGTTAGAGCTAAATAACAAAATCTTAGGATTTCTTGAATTTTTGTTGTTTGAACTCCAAGATCCAATTAAATGATAAAGAATGATGCAACAAGTTTTAGGGGTTGGTGGTAAAAATTTCAGTCTTCAAGATTGTGTAAAAAAAAAAAATATTCAGCGATTTCGGAGGCGTTCAAATTTTTACAGTTTTCGACAACCTTTGAAAAAAGAAAGAGAGCTCGAGAGTGATAAAATAGAAATCTCGTATTTCAACCTCTTGCATTTTTTGTCCCAAATTGCAACATTTTCTCAGTTTTAAGTATATTTAAGTGTAAACAAACGATAAGTTCATTACTTCTCAATAATTTCTATCCAGTGATGTCATACCGACGAGTTCAAAAGAAAGAGAAAGCGACGAATTATTCTATACGGTCTCTCGTTACGGTCCGCGAATTAATTGCCAGCGCGAGGGGTTAAAACGAAGCCGACTGAAGCGCTGTACGATTTTTTTTTTTTTTTTTTTGAAATGGAGGTTTAGCGTCGCATCGACTACGAGGTCTTTAGCGACGTTGAGATTGTTTCTTTATAACTGGTCTAGTAGTTGGGTCTTCTTTAGGTAGTTGATAACGTTTTTTTGTTGTTTCTGGCAGGTTAGAACGGTTTGGTTTAATCCGTATTTACTTCTTATGTTTCGGTATTTTCTGCATTCATGTAGCAGGTGGTGGGTGATAATTTGTTGATTGCAGGTGTTGCAGAAAGATGGTTCTGTTTTGCTTAGGAGGTATTCATGTGTGATCTCGGAGTGTCCGATTCGAAGTCTAGTCATAGCTATCCTTTCTTTTCTGCTTAGATTGTTGTTTGGTAGAAATTTTTTGATAGAAATGTTGTGCTATGTCGTATATTTTGGTTCTATTTGTCGTAGTCCAAATTCTGTTTCATTCTTCTCTTTCCGCTTTGGTCGTTGAAGCTAGTAGGTCTTGGTGTGGGATTGGGATGTTGGTTTCTTTTGTTTTGTTGCTTCTTTGGCTAAGGAGTCGGCTTTTTCATTTTCTTCAATTCCTTGATGTGACGGGATCCAGGTGAAACTGTACAGTGTGTTGTTTCGCCAAGTTTAGACAGTTTAAAACATCTGAACATAGTTTCTATCTTCGCACGTGGGTTATCAAGCAGATCGAGAATCCGTCCGACGTGACGAGGAACCGATGCTCCCGGTGAAAGGACGACGAGAAAGAACGACGGTTTACCGTTTCCTCCAACGTGACGCCACGGCGTTCAAAATCCTAGCGTAAATGCATCGGGGGTTGGTAAACACCCTGTATATCGTTAAGCAAAACCCTCAGCCACTTTGTCCCCCCAAGGGACCAAGTGCGTGGCTGCGGGTAATTGTGTGCGTGGTCGTGTTCCACCGCCCGTTCTCGCAGCCGAGCCCACCGTCGCTGATCCCTGACGTCACTTCCGCCGCCCGCGATGGGCTCCCTCTTTTTAAGATCTGACATAGATTGGGGGAGCAGGAACGAAGCTGCTCGTGCATGGAGTTATACGGCTCGCCTTTGTTTGTCGTTCTTACGGTCCCGCTGAAGGAAACGGACAAAGCACAGAGCGAGGAAGACGCGAGGAACAACGACGGGGAGAAATTTCACGTCTGACGTTTTTATCCGTCTGACACCGCCGCGTGCACCGGTGCGGTGTTCGTCGTGGAGCAAGGGAAACGGATTCCATTTGCAAAAACGAATCGCGCTCGTTTCGACTTTTTGACAGCAGCCGGCTGCTTGTCAGTTTATTTCGCGCGCGTTAACTTGCCTACTGCCTTCTTTCTCTCTCTCTCTCTTTGTTCTCTTTTTTTCTTCTCCTTTTTTGTGGCTCTGGATTAACACACCGGCTTTTATGGGTTTCCCTTAGTCGGTCGAGTTTTATGGCGGACCGTGAAACGCGAACGGGGACCAGAGAGGAACGAGTTGACGAACGTGGATGGATAAATTCCGGCGGAGATTAATTTGGATTTGTTTGGGAAAACAGTTTTCAGGCTATTCGAAACAAAGCTAGGGCGTGGTTGCGGATTACACCGATCGCTTAAGTCGAAGTTACCACGGTAAATAGTAAATAAGAGTAACCGTGGGGATCTCTCTAATTGCGGACCTCAAACTGCCGCGAAGTAAATTGCAGACCGTGGAATAATAGCTTGCTTTCCTTTAATCCGTTGGAGAATGACTCTCGTTTTAAAGCACGAAACGTTACGCGAAAAAGCGAGTCGCTCGGGTTAGCGCGCGTGCATCAAGCACCCAAAAAATTTAAGACAGTCAAGGGGTAGTTCTTAAGAACGAAAGCGAGATTGCAGTAGAATCTCGTCATGGACAGATGAGATTTTAATCTTATAGTTATAACTAGTGAGCCTCAAAGTAAATGTGTAAATATGTAAGAAAACTATGTACTAAATTTGTACGGATTTTTAAATTAAAAAGAATATGTACTAATTTTTAAATTATATCAATTTCTAAAGGATTTGGAAAGGATTTGAATATGTTTTTACGTATTTAGCTTGGACAAAATTGTCTTTGATAAAATGATAAATATATACAGTGAAGAGAACAGTTGTTCCAGTAATAGTAGAAAATTGTCGATAATTTAAATTAACTTTGTAAAAAAAGAATTATATAATCCACACTTCGTCTCAGTCTATTTTGACAGCTGTGAATTTTAAAGTGAAGATACTTTTTTTCTCGAAGATTCTTCAAACGCATGTAAAAACATTAAAAAATTACTCGTGAGTAAATCTGCTATTATCTTGAAGATTGGAAGTTTTCCTTTACGATGAGCTCTTGAACAATTTTTTTTTTCTCTTGTTAAATTTAAAACATTAGGATTAGACAACGAAATATTAATATTTCTTGCATTTTTGTCATTTCAAATGTTTTAATATTCAACACTGAATAAAATGGTGAAAAATAAATCGTATAATAAGTATTATCCTTATAAAGGAGAGATTTCAGTATTTAAAATAATGCTAGATCTAGTTACAAAAAGAAAGGTTTTAATATTTTTACATGTACTTGAATTTTCGAGAAAAGAGTATTCTCGTTTGCCTACCCGCTGCAAACTTTCAAAAAAACGAGCTCTCAGTCAAAGTAGAGATTTCGCGCTTTCAAATGAGACCAAGTGGATCGTTATATGATTTTTTTTTATAAAATTGTTTATAAAATAAAGATAAAAATTTTTTTATAAAATATTAATCTAAATGATCCATGACTTTCCATTGGCACGGTTATGCTCTTCACTGTATAATAAAATTATGCTTCCTTCGTAATATACATATACAAAATTATACTTTTTTTATAACAATTGTATATTTATACTTTTTCGTAATATATTAACATTAATCTGATTTTTCTGACATTTCTAAAGTTGCAGCAATTATGATTTTTGTATTTAAAAAATTTTTTTACGGACATAAAGTCCTGTGCTTAATCCTTTCGTTTCTGATCTCCATAACGTATTTATAGTATTTTCCTCTTTTATCTGGCGCTGTATCTTTTATCATTTGAGTGTTTTCTCTGTCAAAATCTTTATTGCATGCGTGACATACTATGTTTTTATTTAAATATTTCTGTTCTCTACTTTTGTTCTATTTTTTGGTCTTAATGAATTCATGAGCATTAAGTGCATCTTGCAGGAAAATTCGTTGTTTATTTATTTTTGCAAGAGTCAGCTTCGTTTAGGCGTCTACTAGACTCACCATGACACACAGTTTGTTCATTTTTTCTTATGCACAATATTTCTGAATATCAAACTTACGCATCCTACACGACAATAAATAAATTACTAAAAGTTTCTCACAGGTGGGAAATAGTTTTAATTTAACGTTATCCAACTTTGTGGATTACCTCCCCTTAGAAGTTTCAAAGTTACGTAACACGCATGCAAGTGGAGCGAAATACCTCCGTCTAATTTTATAAAAGTTGAACGCAAGTGAAAGCAACAAACTTGTTTAATCGAGTTAATCTTGCTGAGAAATATTGCCTACTGTCTCCCGGAATTGTACGTGTGTACACGTAGGTATATAACAATTTTAAATACACCTACGTTTGCAAAATTATATAGCCTTCATGTACGAATTGGACAAAGCGAAAATATACAATTTCATATACGAACGCACATCAAACATGCAGTTTACGCTAGTGAATTTTCGTTCATTTTTATCACGCTGACCTAACGCAACAGTGGATAGATACAGGTTATCGAATTAACTCGTAAAGCTTGAAAGTGGATTTTACGAAGGTTCTCGCAGATCGAGCTCAAAAAGTAGTAAAGAATGACAAACGTCGGAGTTTGTGTGTATGTTGGTACGCTCTGGAAAAAAAAAATGCACGACATAAAATGGCGGCTTTTGCGGTCCTCGTTGAAATGACTGAAGTACGTCGCGGTTTGTCGAGCAAATGGTCAATGCACGGTCGTGTGGTTTAGAATTAACAGAATCTAACAATATACGTTGTAAACGATACGATTAAAGTTTCCAGTGAAACGGCGTCCTATTTCCTCTGTACAGCATTAAGAAATACGAAACGCTGCTTCGTGGGAAAATGTAAACTAAATTTAAGTTCTCTCCCTTCCGATAATTAACACTCAAGTGATTAAAAATTAAAACTCGTCTATTTTCTTATGTCTCATTAGATGTTTATTTACATTATGTCAATAGCCATAAATTATACAGTTACAAATTATGAATTTATAACTATAACTATATTGTTGTAATACACGTTATAGTTATAATTATGTCATAGACACAAGAGAGAGGGTAAACATATACATACATTTTTGAATAGTATCTAATTTAAAATTTTTTCAAAGATTATATGCAGTCTTACAAATTGACCGTGAAATGTAATTATTATTATCAGGTAGTAACAATGTGTTGATTGATATTAAATCTATTTAAATATCCAAATAATTGGTAGTGATTCAAAATAATCTATTTCTCAGAATATTTCTATAGACACTGTTGATTTGTTAATAATAGTACATATAATTTAGCGTAATGTCGGAGTTTGCAGTTTTCGATTTCATTTGACACTCAATGTTTTATTATAACTTCAATTTTTGATTTAATTTGAAAAGCTTCAAAGTCAAAACGTTTCGAACGTTTCGTGATATTTTATACTATTCGTGATATTTTCGTATTGAAATCATCTGTAGGTCATAAATAAACTACAAAAAATCAATATCAATTTGAAAAAAAATACAGATAACTTCTCTGCAACGTCGGTCCCTATATTTGACTTTTACGTAAAAATATTATATATTTGAAGAATTTCTATCTCGTGAATCCGTGTACCGTGCAAAACAAACAAAATATCAATTGCGTTTTTTTCCAAATATTTGTTAACTGACCTCAACGACAATATTTACTGCAAATCTTACAACAAATATTTTCCTTTTGATTCAAGGTTATTTGTTGAAAACCCTGCTTTAAAAAGTAATTCATTTCACAGAGTGCAATAATGGCGCGAACTACCAACACGCGGCAATAGTTGTGTCAATATTTGCAATTGGAACGCTTGAGAGATTAAGCACTGACGAACTTCGTGTCAGGCACCACTAGTTCAATTTTATGCAAATAGAAAAAAATAAAATCTGATGTACAGAGAAATGGACGGAACTATTCGCGCACTCGATGAAAAACGATATTTCATATTGTTTAAACAATTCGTAAAATCGTACAACGATCGAGTTGGCCTCGTTTTAAAGCGTGAAATCTCTAGTTTACCAACCTCGAGCTCTTTTTATTCAAAGATATTTTTACATCGTGCAGCAGCTGGAAAAGCAGTGGTGCTTTTGTCATCGAAAAAAAACTGTAAAAATTTGAACGCCTCCAAAATCACTGAATATTTTTTTACGACTAGATCTACCATAATCCTGAAGATTGAAATCTTTCCTTTACATCAATCCTTTAGAACTTGCTGTACAATTTTTTTTATCACTTTATTGAACTTCAAACATTGAATGACAAAAATTCAAGACACTCTAACACTTTGCTACTTAACTCTAATGTTCAAAATTCAATGAAATCACGAAAAAAATCGTGCAGCAAATTTTGAGAGATTATTGAAAAGAAGATTTTAATCTCCAGAATTATGGTAAATTCACTCGTGGAAAAATTTTTTAATATTCTCAGAGACATTTGAATTTTACAATTCTCGTGAAAAATATTCTTACTTTGAAAAAAAAATTAACATAAAGGTCACATTGGAGACTTCAAAGCAGAATTGTTATACGACTTTTTTTAATGAAATTATAACAGTTTAAGATGTAGATAATATTTCATTCATTGTGCGAATGCTTTCGTTCTATACGTCAATTGTTTAAATTAAATCAAAGACGAAACAAGTATAATACAGTGTTGATTAATAAACTTGATCTTGAATTATTTTATTTCATTAAAAATATATGAAAAAAAGATATGCACTAAATAATTACAAGATAATTTTAAAATAAATAGATTTATAAAAAAATTTATATATTAAATTATGTTCAACTATATTAAAGAAACAGTAAGATGTTTGTGTCGAAATATTCTTCTGCAGTTACAGTTCATGTAATGCGTTATATTTCATGTTCCACCAAGAGAGATTATTTCCTCAATTTCAACTTTTTAACTTTTTAATTTTGTTATCTGATTATCCTATAAATATTTTAACCTCTCAAATAATGCATAAACCTCGCAAAAAGATATTGATCACCGCTTTTGAATATGTAATACAACAATTAAATATTGAACAATTTAAATAAATGTTCCAAAAGTAATTATTTGATCAGCTTTCGTCACCAGAATATTATCGATTTAAACAGATGATGAATAAATTCGAATTAAAGCAGAAACAAAAAAGAAATACGCGTTTAAACTAACGTGATAACAATAAGGCACAGGCGGTTTGCGGTAACATAGATTTGTACGAAACAGTCACATAGAACGTGACATTTAACGGCATTTAACTGTATTAGAATTTGCACGAGGTCATGCGGTAATTTGCGTCAAAACTGTTGCTTGGTTGCAAATAAAATTTTATCATTAATTTTATTGCCGTACGGTGGGCTATTTTAGACAGCGAACTATTTTATGCAGACAATTTAAACGAACAATTTACGTTAACAAGCAATTCGAACATAATACTTTTTAAATACGAAAGCAAACACAAAATGTGCAATGTCGAATTTACCGCAAATCGCTCGTGCTAGGCCTTTATGCTGAGTCCACATTGCAATTTGCAAACAATTCGCAAACTATGCACAGCAATATATCGGAATAAACTGAACGTCCGTTTAATCAAACTATTTTTTATTAAAGAAACAAATGTCCAGGACTACAAAAAATATATATTTTTTTTTTGTGCCTGAATCTTTTACTTTATGTAATTCCTAAATTTCATTAAATGTGGAGCCTATTAAATTTCAAGTAATGTCCCTCTTAAATTTTTATGAATAAGATTTATCCTCTTGTAACCAATAGTTTTTAAAGTCCAGCAGTATTAACATTCTAGTCGTTATATTTCCTTCGTCATCATTTTTATATTGAATTTTTATAAAAATATTAACGGCATGGTCATTTCACTCTGATATATTTTACTGCATATTCGTATATATTATACACTGTTCTGATATACATTATATATATTTGTATATATAGTATACTGTATTCTGATGTATTGTACTGATATATGGACACTTAGGAACAGAGGACAGGGAAATAATTATCAAACAGTAGCGAGTGGTGTTCGTTAGAGAAGCGGTACGTCAAAAGGTCACTGTCAGAGTGTCAGACATAGATAAAAAATACATAGATAAAAGATACATTTTTATAATTGGAGAAACCAATGACGGCAACCGCAGGTAATGAAATCATTCGATTGGAAGGCGCTTTTCACCTAGTCCTCGGCCACAATTAATTTTTCAATAGCACCGCTGATATGAAGCCTGAAATGCCTACGATGAAATTTCGACAGCAAACCTCCCAACCCTCCTCCCAACCTCGCCGCCCTTTTCCCTCTGGCTGTTCAATCGAGCGCTTGCATACTTGCGTCCATCTTTGCGTGCACGTACACTAATACACGCATGTCGAACCACACGGCACGCAGCGTTTGTTGCGGTCCAATGAAAATCACATTGCATGGTAAATTCGAATCTCCCCCTAACTTCTCTAGCCGTCCGTGCATGGCATTATTGGAATAAAGGCTCCAGCCGCAACAGCGACGAGAGGATCGAGCGTATGACTGAAAGGAGGAAGGACCAAAAATGGGAAAGAAGTAAGAAGAATACGGTTACACAATGCGGCGGGACCGGTCGTGGCGAATTGGACGAGAAATCAAAGCGATTTGATCGACTTGCGGATAAGGGCCAATACGGATGATATTGGACGAACAAAAACGCACGTGGTATAACTATGTTGTATACAAAACGCATGTGCATACAGTTAATTTGTTGTTAAAGACGTTCGATTCGTTCGATACGTGTATATTCGAATTGGTTGCGCGAAGTTGATGATTACACTGGTTCTCGTATTCTGATAACTGGTCTGACACGCGTGCACAAAATGAACATTGAAATGAAAAATTTCGTTGATTATTGATAATCACTGGAGAAACGTTTGTCAAAAATTTTGATAAAAGATTGAAAGATTAGAATAGGATAATGAATTTTTTGTTTTAAGAGAAAATAGAACTAAAGGAACACTAGAAGCTACAATGATCAAAATGACCAATTTGTTACCTTTCGCAAAAATTCCATTAAGCTTGAAATGAAACAAGTTTTAGAAGTTTGAACGATTCTTTTGTAAAATTTGCGTTTTTCACTGTATTATAAACTTCCCCTCCCCGTTCCTTACATTTCAGTTCCTCTGTAAATTACAAATTTCGCGCTTCAGTCACTGACAGTTCTGGCAACGCAATTTGGTGACGAAATTTTACTCGAAAGTTCAAGTGAAATCAACTGCTGCGATTTGTTCGAGAACCGAATTACTTTATAGCTCCAAATCGCGACAAATTGAATGGAAAATCAAACTAGATTTACGCAACTCGCGCTTACGAACGAACAAAATGCACGCAGTATAACCATTTTCGTCATAGTTACGAAAACAACGCGATAGTTGCCTGTCGTTCGAACGTCCAGTAAAACCGGTGGCTAAACTGATGAAAGCGACCTGAAAGTTAAGAATTTGAGAAAACGTAGGAGAAACGGAGATACAGAGGAGAATGTTGGAGAAACGTGTGAGGACGTACGATGGTCAAACGAAAAAGATGCGAAGGAATCGGAAGGTGCAGGATCGACTGTGCGAGCAACGTCGACGCTGGAGGATGAACGAAGGGTGTCGGCTGACTGGGGAGAGTAAAGGCACGAAAGACGGGGCTCGATGTGTACTGTATGCAAGAGGGTGAAAAGATGGGCGGTGAAGAGGGTCGGAAGAGAGGGTGAGAGAGAAGGGTGGAAGAGAGAGTCGAGAGACGGAGGCGGAGAAGAAGGCCCCGGCTTCAAAGGAGATAACGATCTTTGCTTACGTTAATTACCGTCTGACAAGGATGAACGACCGGCCGCGGTAGATCCCGATCAAAATTGATTGTCTCGAGGAGAAGGCCGTGACTGACTGCGACTGAATTGTCGCCCGCGACTACCCGTCCTTCGATAAATCATCCAGCGATAAAGTAACCGTATTAATCCGAATTTGGTGGGAAGAGGGAGGAAGTGTAATTGGTTGGACGTGTAAGAAAAGATATCTTTTTTTTTTTTTTTTTTTTTTTTTGAATAAAATTCTTCTTCGGTAGACTTTCTTTTCTACGCATGCCCTCTATTTATTTATTTTATGTATTAATGATGATCACGTGAGTCTTTTCGAAATATTGATTAACCTGAATGTAACACGATTTACATATATGAAATGTTCAGTTGATAGTGTTTAAAATAAATAAAATCTATTTTATACATTAATGTTGATCACATGAGTCTTTTAAAAATATTAATTAACCTGAATGTAACGTGATTTACAATATAAAATGTTCTGTTGATAGTACATAAAATAAATAAAATCTAGCCTTTTATATTTTATTTATTTTATATGTTAATGTTGATCACGTGAATCTTTTAGAAATATTGATTAATCTGAATGTAACACGATTTATATGAAATGTTCAGTTGATAGTGTATAAAATAAATAAAATCTATAAGGCTAGATCACACGAGTCTTTTAAAAATATTAATTAACCTGAATGTAACACGATTTATAACGTAAAATATTCAGTTGATAGTATATAAAATAAATAAAATCTAGCCTTCTATATTTTATTTATTTTATATATTAATGTTGATTACATGAGTCTTTTAAAAATGATTGAACCTGAATGTAACACACTTGAATTTACTTTAATTTATAGTAAAACTAATCATTTTCTTGATTTCGTGATTATGAACAGATTTATTAGCAAATCAGGAAAATGAAATTTTTGGTATAATAGATAGTGTTTAATAAGTAAATGAAGCTAGTTATTCTCTTTCTTATACTGTTTTACTATATCGTTTTACTATTATATAAATAGTAAACTTCTAAAACAGGCGCTAACTAATTTTTTTTATACAGAATCAGCGTAAAGAATACATAAAGATCAAGTTCGCGTTTTCTAAAAATAAAATCGTATAATCTTTAATGCATTGACCAGATCCACCTCATTATTCCCTATAAAAATCTGTTAACTTATTTATACCGTAAAATCGTTAGTCCACTAGATATATTTTAACTTTAATTCCGTAAAATCGTATGAAAGAAAAGGGAAAATATCGATACGAAAATGTTACAAATTTTACACAGTGTAAGTATTAAATGAATAATATAGAATAATGTCTAAAAGATAACATATTTTCATTTTAATTCATTTTATTCCATTAATATGTTAATATAGTACACAACTATGAAATGTCAAATGCCTTGCTATAATTTCATTACATATATATAAGAAATACTTCACTTTTGAATGTCTAAGGAATTTTCTCTGGAAATTGACTTCTGTCACTGAGGATCTTCGTGCCCAAAGGTTGAATTGTACGCAGTAGTGTATCGAGCAAATAGTAAAATAACTGGGTAAATTATGCGGATTGCGCCGGTAGCCAGGAACGATCGTATTGTCCGGGACGGTTGATAAATTGTTTCCGATAAGGCGACGCGACCGCCTGCCGAACGAAATTGTAAGTGGAATATCGTTCGCTCTGGCCGAGCGGATTTGACATCAGAACGATTAAACTATTAATATCACGTGTTTCCGCGATAAATTTGTCGCGCGCGAAATTTTCACAAGACCCCCGAATTCCGGTGAAATGCATCATTCCGCTGGACTGGTACATAACTCGTATTTGCTATGCCTCGCTGAAGCACAGCAGAAATCTCTTCGAGAGAGATAAAACGTCTAATAAAATCAATCCCTCACTGGTTCATTAACGCATTAACTAAAAAGTATTTTGATCGATGGAATTGGCAAACTCAAGGATCATTATACTTTTAAGTAAACCGACGATATACGAACGAGATAAAATTTTTTTGCAAGTGGAAAGAAATAAATAAAATTTCAAATATAACAAGTATTTGATCAAATATTATATATTCGAAATTTTTTAGAATATCTTAAACAGAAGTTTCTTTCAATGCGTAAAGGATATAACATTGAACTCTAGAAAGATTAGATTTTATACAATGTCTATGGTATATATAATTTCTTGTCGCTTAGTGTTTGAGTTTAACAAGATTTGATTCATCTTTCAAAAAATATTCACAAGCATATTCTTGAATCCCACACTTCTGAAGTTCAAAATTAATTTGTAGGAATGTAGTTTTCTTTGTGAATACAGAAAATGAAATACCTTAATCGAACTCCAGAAAATAAAATTTTTGTATTAGAATTATATATCAACAGAATTATTTGTCAGCAAGTTGAGTACAATAAAAAAATATTTGTTAATTGATAATTATGGAATAATTTGATGTGTTATCACAGTCTAATGACTTTTTTTTCATAGCTGTGATATCAATGTAAATCTTTAAGATAATAATAGTTATTTAATTAGTTAATTAAACTGTCTAGTTCTACTATGTAAAATTAATTATATCAGACTGTGATTTTCTGGAAATCATTCGCCTCTTATTTGTACCAACTTACATTTTAAATCGTTCATTAGTAATTCATATCTGACTAAAACCGATCGTTCTATTTTTGTACATATTATACGTAGCTCTACGTATTTGTACATATAGATACATATAAAATTATATAAAAACAAGTAAAATGAACAATACAAAAGCACAGGTTACATACAAACGATATTTAGAAAAGACTGTGATAATGGCGTGACCCAGAATTTCCTGGCCAGGGGTTAACAAGAGGGCGTGAATCATTTATCAGTTAGTTGACAGCAACAGTAGAAAAGTAGGACCGCAACATTAAAAGTAGGACCGAAATCCCCAAAGCAATAAAAATTTTTTACGTTTCTCCAATTTTTTGTATGGATAAGCACACTGGTCAAAGACGGGGAGAAAAATTGGACGATGTTGGTCGGAGAGTAAAAACGGGATAGTTTCTACCGGAGGATCGTTAACCACCCTGAGACGAAACGGAATTTGCGAACCGTTTAAATAATTATTGCGCGCCACACTTGAAGGACCATGGGCGAGTTCGAAACAAAAGTAACTCTGGTGTAATTACTTAAACTTTCCACGTGAACTCTAAATGCAAATTAAAGTGAAAGTCGATGCTTTAATGGAACGAGTTGAAGCCGGATTATAAAATAACTGCGCGTTTCTGTGTAAGCCTATTTAAAAGCTGGACAATTGGATGGAAAATAGAATTATTAATGAAGAGAGAAATGTCAATTAATTGTTGGCATACAACACACGTAAAAGTATTAGTTCTTCTTTAATACGCTGAACAGTAATTGATGATAGAACAAAATTTGCATTTGACTCTTTCGTACGAATATACTGATATTCAAGATTATTGTTATAACACACGAATGTAATAACAATTAATGATATATAAATATAATGGTATTTGATATAATTAATTAATATTATTATCATACGGTAGTTTCATTTTAAATGATTTTATTTAATTTAAATTAATTTTAGTTCAGAATGAAGGAGAAAAGAAAGAGGGTGAAATTTCTTGCACAGGCGTAGTCATGTGAGTCACGCAATTATGATAGATTGTGTACTAAGAATTTAATAGGAGGTAGAGAAAAATTGTAAAAGGAAAAGTTGAAAGGTGTGATAATGTCTACCTTTTTACGGTATCACTTCTTCATAAGTGCAACGAGACGTTTGAAAAATGCAAATGCATTTTTTTTCTTTTTTTTTTTTTATGGAAACAGCTATTCATTTTTACATAGATCGAATCATTTCTCCACTCTACAAAGAAGAGTATTAAAGTAACGTGGATCGGAAATATTGAAAGAAATTTTAGTTCTGTAAAATTTGTCATACGAAAGACAAAGGAAATATAAAAAGAATTGATATTTCAAACTCATCAATTTTTAATCATTTCACCTGAATATTCTTTTGTGTAGAGTAAAAAATTTTTTTATTAAAAAACAATTCCGAACAAAATGGACATATGTAGGTAGATCATTGCACTTGTGGAAAAAGTATTGCCGTGAAAATTACGCATGTGTATATTTCCTTTCAGCTTTTTCAGTCGAAAAAGAGATATGATTGTGTAACACACACACACACACTCCCTCTCTCTCTCTAAAAAATTTAATATTTCAAACAATACAAGTATTGACTATTATTAATAATTAGGCGTATTAAAAGTAATAAAATTGAACAAGACAAAAAAAAATAATACAACACAAATTTTCTCCTACGAATTAAGCACATTAGGAAAACGAACGTTTCTTGAGATCGTAAAACGTCTTGAATTGAACCTACTGAAAAGAGATGATTAATTTTTTCCAAAAACGGTAAAATTTCCGGCTGAATGATCAGTTTCGTTAATGCGTATTCGTTAAAACGAAGCGGCATTCATCATAATCGATCCGGTTCCAGGCATCAAGAGGCCGGAGAGAAATACTCGAGTGCGTGGAATTAAAAGCGCGGGCATAGATTAGGATCGGGTGGGTTGGCATCGCGGGCTCACGAAGTGCCATTAAAGACCCAATACGAACGGTCCACCTCGGACTGATTACCGTTCTCCTCAAACAAATTACATCGATAAGCCACGCTAATCCGTGAATAGAGAAACGCCCTTATACGGATAAAAGCACGCGGAGGCAAAGCAAATCTCGCAGCCCTCGCGGAAAAACAGGGAATTGGGTCGATCGACCAAACTCTTTACCACCGGTGAATAATGCCGCCGTCGCTCGAGGGGCCTCTTCATTCCCGTTTTAATGGAAGAACCAGCCTCCAGAACCCACCGGCGGAGGAGACTCGTCGCTTAACATACACCGGGACGATAATCAAATAGTAACGGCGCGTAATTGTCGAGAGCCGCTAATACGAGTACCGAGCATTCCGCGTGGATTCCGATAAATGTTTCACGGCCCCGGCCCGTATCGTAAACGCCAGTCAACTAACCGGGAATTTCTCCTAAGAACCGCTCGCCATTACGTCGTTCGCGCCGTTTGTTCCTACGCGCTCTAGCTGGTAAAATATTTACTGGCCCGTAGTTTCGTAACGACCGAACGTGAAAACGGGCGCATTGCCCTTTCAATCCGGACAAACTACTGCTTGCGAACAGTATTGCAGAATTGTTCGTACGCGTGTAGAAATATATCGAAACGTATGGAGATATATCTGGAGAAATGTTTCTGGCGAAGTGAAGAGCAAACCGATGACCTAAGATGATTGACAAAGTATTCACTAATTGTGAAGCCAAATTGATTACACTAGACAATAAAAATTTCGACACTAGTCAGATCGCAGATCAACCGGAAATTGATGCATGATCGAAACCGCTTGCTTTGTAGTATAATGTTGACATCAACTTTTCAGCACTTTATCGCCTATTTAATAATGGATCCAAGTACCACTTGACTCTGACTTATTAGACACTTACTTATTAGACATTTACTTCCAAGCCTACTTTTTTTCGAACAAGTCAAAAATAAGGTTAAAGTTGCAGTAGTTGACTAACTAAAAGACTGACTAACTTATTGCCTATTTAATAAGAGATCCAAGTATCACGTGATAAAGTTCACGTTGCAGTAGCTGACTAACTAAAAGGCTGACTGACTTATCGCCTACTTAATAAGGGATTCAAGTACCAGTTATTAGACTCTGACTTATTAGACACAAAACACTTTCAAGCCTATTTTTTTTTTTTTTTTTTTACTGAATAAGTCAAGGATAAGATTCAAGTTGCGGTAGTTGACTAACTAAAAGACTGACTAACTTATTGCCTATTTAATAAGAGATCCAAGTATCACGTGATAAGGTTCACGTTGCAGTAGCTGACTAACTAAAAGGCTGATTAACTTATCACTCAATAAGGGATCCAAGTACCACCTTATTAGACACAAGACATTTATTTTCAAGCCTATTTTTTTATCGAATAAGTCAAGGATGAGGTTCAAGTTGCAGTAGTTGACTAACTAAAAGACTGACTAACTTATTGCCTATTTAATAAGAGATCCAAGTACCACGTGATAAGATTCGAGTTGCAGTAGCTGACTAACTAAAAGGCTGATTAACTTATCACTTACTTAATAAGGGATCCAAGTACCACCTTATTAGACGTATTAGACACAAGACATTTACTTTCAAGCCTATTTTTTTATCGAGTAAGTCAAGGATGAGGTTCAAGTTGCAGTAGCCGACTAACTAAAAAGTTTAGTCATAGATAGATTGTGTATAGTGATACAGCGAGTTGATCAGCCGGATCTGACGTCGCATCTGCTTTCTCAATTAGCTAAATAGCTTCAATTATACCGTAGACTCGCTATGTTTCTCAATCTTAAGACGCCTACCTAGCGAGGAAAATTCTCAACTTAAGCTCGACGGTAAAGTGATCGTTAAATTCGTTGAGACTGTTACAACACATCCAGATACGTTCTGAACTGGCAAACAGGCCTTTTGATGTACCGCCTCCAGAGCAAACACTGTTTACTGTTCGCAGATGAGTTCACTGTAAAGGTGGGATTTCCCACAAGCGTCGGACGCGTTTGTACCGATACAATGGAAAAGCACGTTTTCGTGCATCTCTGACGTGAACGCAACAGTTAAAACTCGCGTACAGGGAAACAGAAAACATGCGTCGTTTGGTGAAAAGATCTCTGTCACGCCAACAATGTGTGATATTCGGGAGTTTCTTGAATTAAAAGATGTTAACGCTAGAGCTAAACAAGTGATCAATATATAATTTCTGTTGGAAATTTTATAAATGTGAAACAGTGTAGTTTTGCAGATTCAAGTTATGTGTGTGTTTGGTAAAATATATAGATATTGTAAGTATTCTAAACTTTTTTTTTTTGTCTCTAATGAAAATTTCATGCTTTAATCAACGATAGTTCAGGTATCAATTGTTTCTCAATATTGTCTTCTTTACTAACTCTCAGATTGGATTCATGCTTGACGCAAACATATTAAAAATCGCGTATAGGAAAATGCAAACAGGAACATGCCTCGTCCAGTCGAGAAATCTTATTCTAAAATTCCCCATTGAACGAAAAACCTATTTTCTCAGTCAGTTGAACGGTCAGTTCACACTTTTGGACAGGCTTGAATGAAACTGTTCAAATTTTCAATTAGTTCTGACATAACAGATATTTCCTTACTTTTGAGTTTTCTGTTCTAGGAAAGCAGTTTCATTTATACTGAAAAATAATGCTAATTGTCAGTGAAAACTTTTATATATTTTACTTTAAAATATCTGTCAAGAAATAAAATGTTCCTTTAGAACGTTTATTAATCAAATACAAAATAACTGTTAAAATTGAACTTTTATAACAGAGTTGAAATTTTAATGGAAAAGTTAATTTAAAACAGAGAAAGAAATAATTTGGAAGTTAAAAGTTTACTAAATAAGTTATATTTACAAAAGTCGAACTAAATAACTTATATTTATAAAAGTTAAATTCAAGCCTTGCTTCTGGGGAAACGTGAACTGTTCACGAGCAACAGCGGTGTAAACACGCCACGAGAACTTTCGTGACGAATGATAATCGACGCGAGCAACGCCAATTTGTATCGTCTGTCAACGATTTTTTTTCATCTGTTCGACCTGTTAGCCAAATATCAAGTACGTCAAATTCGAAACCATTCGAAAACAGCAATTTCACAGCGAAACGAGGAAATTTCTCGACCGGTGCTGACCCATTCGCATCGAATGCGGTTATAAAACCACTACGTTTCCGCGTCTCCGTGCCGTGCGATACGCGTTTTTATAGCGTTCTTTTATCACCGTGATAGAACGTATTGCTGTACGTGTTCGCTGAAAACAGCCTAATACTTGGACTACGGCCATCATCGGGAAACAAACGACCAGTTCAGGAGAACGTTTAAAAATCCTCGGTTTAATCGCGAGAAGCGCGACTTTGATGACGGTGATAGCGAAGAACCAAGGTGATAAAATAGTCGAAGTTCATCGAATCTGACAATCGATGATTGTTGATCTTCAGTGATCATGCACTGCCAGTTTTGAACGATTCGTGCTTTTCTACGATGTAAGTTTGAAAATTTGTATCAGTGAGAATACTAATTAATTAAGCTTCATTGTTCCATTGTGCATCGTCATTGAATCTGAAAATTTTCGATCGGAAAAATCGTTCGAATTCGGCAATGTTAGAAGTATAAGTATTTGGACAATTAATGCTTTTGATTAAAAGATTAATATTTTTATTACGTCTTCAATTTTTGCGATGGAAGAATGTTTCTTCTCTGTTTATCTTTTCCTTCTGACAATAACTCGGTTTGATCTGCTAAATTGATACTGAAACAAATAGTACCAGCATGATTTTGTCTCTATCTTGACATAGAAGCACCTATAATGACGAACAAAAGAAGCTTTAAATTGTCTATATTCTATGTACGAGCAAATGCTTAAGAATTAGTAACTTTTATTAAACATTTTTTATCAATATTGATAACAATCATCTATTCGTTGGTCTTGTTAAATTGATGTATTTTTTATCTGTTTTACAAAATTATGGATTATATTGTTTTATCAATCTTTTAAATTTTCTTCTGTCTTAGTCGTTATGAAATAATCCTAATATGAAACATTTAAAGTCACTTATATGTACATAGATATCTCTGCAGAATAAATTTTCATTTTTAACTATGTTTTTTCTTCGTGCCAATCAATATTATCCATTTTCAGTTTTTATTGATATTTTAGGAGATATCATTTTGGGGGCTATGATTATTAAATGACATCGAATAATGGATAGAGTATTTAAATACTTCATTTAACATTTCTAATCGAAGGATATGTAGTTAATATTATATATTGTCAGAAATAAGATCAAAAACCAAAATTAGATTAGAGTCCCATTTGAATATATATTTGAATATATTGAAATATATATATGGATGGTAGCGTATATATTTAACAAATTAGGCGGTAACTAAAATTTATAGACAGTACATGTCTTGAGTTTTTAACTGTACAAGTTAATTTCATATTAATTGAGATATAAATATAATATTAATTTATAATATTTTCTTGTATCTTTTTAGATTTGCTTATTTCTTTGCATGTTTGTGCACACACGTGTGTATGTATACGTATAAATACTATTCATGTACTATCTTTTTCGGAGATAGGTATGATGTTTGTCTTATTTTTGTTTCGTTCAAGATACCATGTACAGTCACGTATGAATATGTTACTTTCCTGAAACATTGCCATAATTACAAATACATTTGAAGTAAATACACTTGAAAATTAAAAAATAATCTTCTCTCTTTCACACTCTAGTAAATTGATGTTTAAATTGTGTGAAATTATATGATACACTATAAAAATTCATTTGTTTAATTCATTTTCCACTGTTCTTGAATTGAAAAAGATTGAACTGGTTGAAGAAATCGATGAAAAGTTTCTCATTTTCTAAAATCTAATTTTCGTTTTTATTTATAACAAATGTATGTTACATTACACATTAGTAACTACAGCAACGTATAATATAGAGTTATTAAAAATAATTTAATTAACTAATATTAAATTAGATTTATAATTTGTCAATACTTTATAAGTTCTGCGAGATTAAGATTTATTATGCTAAATTTATAATTAATTACTGTAATATAAATTCTTCGTACCTACTTAGACATGCGAGTATTATATATGTATATTATTTTTAGAAGATTAAAATTAACTTTTCGTTAAAAATTCTTAATTGTCCTATTAGCTTCAATGAATGATTAAAAGATCTTCTCCTGCTTTTGTACGCGACACGAAAGAAATTATAACCGTTTAAAAATTTGTAATGCAAAGATATTTATACGAGAAATGCAACTCCGAATTAACGGAACGAAATATGTATTGTTCGATAAATACAAAACACGTTAAATATGCCGCTCTAATAACAAGATGTTTACGACAAAGGCCAACAAAGGAGGCGTGAAAATTATTTTCCATTGGAATAAACGTAGTATAATTAATACGATGCACGCATTAATGACTAAAAAGAACAACCGCCACGTTGTTATTTACTTGTATTACTGCAAATATTGTCTCTCGTAATTTCAGGCACGACGCGTATAAATACAATGCGATATCAGAATAAAGTGAGGATACGTTTTGGTGTATCGATTGTTCTCAACAAAGAAAGAGGAGGAACTTACGGTTACTAAAATACGACACAAGGACCGAAAACGCAGAATATTTTATTGCACTGTACATTGCTTTTGTGCCTTGTGCACTTGCTGCTAGAGATATTTTGTAATACAATTGAGTAGAGAAGGAAAGAAATTAACTTTTGTTATTGAACATTTGCAGGAGTATTTGAAGCAAAAACTAAGAAAACACCTAACAGAAAAAGCTTAAGAGCGAAATGAGACTTCGAACGGTTTGTATCGGGAAGCCATTTAAAATTCAATAGAGATTTCATGCGTGGTAGTTTGAGAATTATATGAAATGAAAGGATCAAAATATATAAAAAAAAAAGATCTAATTTTTGACAATGGAATGTATGAAATTACTGTCTTCAAACGAATATTTGTAAAATAGACATTTTAATTACCAAAAGTCTAAAAATTTAATATTAAACGAGAGGCACATAAAGCATATGATTCGTTTGAACAAACATACTTAAACGAAGGTTAAGGCTCCCTGCATCTATAGAGCAATAAAATTAAAAAATTTTATAAAGATTTTATTACGTTGCTATTTTAGCAAAAAAATTCTATCTATCATCGTATATCGTTAGATGTGATCTATACAAAATACAATACTGATCTATACAAAGTAAATTTTATGGATGCAAACTTAGGTACATTTTAATTACCGAAAATAACATTTACTATGCTTTTTTAAAAATGCAATTTGCGAGATATCTTTTATGTTTACTTTAATTAACCCTTTTCATGTTTACTTCAATTCATGTTTACTTCAATTCATTATGTTTTAATCGATAATATCTCGCTAACGAAGGCTGATTACGTATGTAGCAATTGCAACCGAGGAATCATTATTCAAATTATTCAGTATTCCATTATTGTGTTATACACTGTTAATCAACGTCTTCTGAAAATTAAAATTTACGAAAAAACCGAACGACACAATTCGAAAATTAAGATCGTCACATTCTCGCCGTACCATTCGTCAATGATACTAATGATCTGAATGTCAAAGTTGGATCCGCGTATAAAGCAACGAGAAAACCAAATTAGAAAATTAAACCAACAAACAGAATATACGAGAGGCAAACACTCGCTCTGTCGTCGAAATGTGAAATCAAAAAGAAAAAAAAAATGGTGTAGCGCGCGCTGTTGTGAAAAATCAGCAGTTTGAAAAAATGGAATTATAAACGATCGCCGTTATTTTCAAAACTCGACGATAGCTGAAAGGTAACGCGACGCTATTGTGCCGTTTATTTCCCTCTCTACTTATTCGAAAATTGAAATCTGTTTGCAATTCCGGTATTTGTTTTCTTCTTTTTTCTCCCTTTTTTTTTTTTTTTTTCCATCGAGTCCCATTTTCATCCGTCGCATCTGCGCGAAAGTCTAACAGTAAAAGCCGATGTTGCGCGACAACGATAACTAAACTTACTGAAACTCGCTTAAACGGCTGTCATTTTTTCCCACCCCTCCGAAACGAGCAATTATCACTTCGGCTCGCTCGCTCGCGCGCGCGTGTGCACGCACAGCGTCGGAGCCTGATTGAATGTATGTTTGCGCAAGCAGGAGGGGCGTAACGCGTATAAATACAAACAGCGACGGGTCCAGGACGAATCGAATGAATCCATAACGGATATGACAGAAGGGTTACCGTTTTTCCCATTACTCTACCCCCGCGTGTATCAGAATCCGGAAATTACCTGCCGTCGTATTATCATACAAGGGTCAAATCGAGACCCCCGGCTCCCATGTCCCTCTCTCGTCTCCCCCCGCGTGCTTTTTCCCTCCCCCCCTCCATCTTTGTCCGATCCACAGTCTCCTCCAGCGCACACACACGCGAAATACGAGCTTCTCGTTCGCCAATCAATAGCCTACGTGCCCTGCAGTTCGAATTTTCGACGCTGTTGCCGGGAATGAAACTGCCCCCGGAATGTATCCGCTTGCGGTTAAAATATCTGCCCATCTGCTCGGAACCGTTCGGGAAAGGCTCTCTCTTTTCCCAACCCGGGCCAACCGTGGCGGACGAAGCGTCGTTCTGTTTCGCGAAAATTAGTCGCGTCTGTTACGTGTATGTGTGTATGTATGTATATATTTGAACGAATATAGCGGAACGTCACGGGGATTCTTACTTCGAGCAACTTTCGAAATTTCTTGGGACGATAAGAGGTGTCGTTGAAGTTTCGAACGGATATAGAGGCGTGACAAGTTGAACTTGCAATCGATAACTCTGTATAGATATACATACCTGTGTGCAAGAGTTTAAAGAAGAGTTATACGTTACCGTGTGCGAGCATTTGGAACACTTCTGAATTGTTGCGTAATAAAATACGATTTAAATCAATGTCTTTAATTTGATCTCTAACATATATTTAGTAGTATAAAGAATTATAGTAATCAGGTGGCTGGGGAATTTTCATTGAAATGTGTGTTCCTAATCACATTAAACATGTATGGATTGTTATCAAAAGTGAAATTTGACAGTGCAGAAAATTGACGAAGATATCAATCTCTGAAATTAAATATGTTCACTGCTCGAATATTTCAAGACAAGCATTAGATTTGTTTCAAAACTAAAAAAATTAAATAAATATTTTATTTTGCAATTAAAGAATCTGTATTAACGTATTAATAATTAACAGTATTACAGCAATATTAACACGAATCTGTGTATTAACAATTGACAATGTAACAATCTTAATAAGAATTTCTGTTAATATATTAATATATTAATAATTGTAATATAAAATATATATATAATTTTATTATATAAATAAATACTGAATATTATAATAAAATAATAAAATATATATATTTTTTATAATATAATAATATATATATAATTTTATTATATAAATAAATACTGAATATTAAAAATAAAATGTGCTCTGAGATTTCTGAGTGACAGCGTATATCAAGCCCACTCTTTTGTCGGGTGTCAACCTCGAGATATCGAGACAATTGTGACATACAAAGTAAATCAAAACTGTTATTAAAAAACTGTTGAAGGCTTTGAAAATTATTGCCCTATTCGAAATCTTGAATGAAGAAACTATGTATTTAATATTGTAATGAAGATCTCTCTGCATTGAAAGATGATTTGTAATAAATTACAAAATTTGTTATAAAACCCTTATTATATATATATAAATCTTTCCAGGAATGTTTATTTTTTTATATAAAGTAAGCAGAGCATAGCATAGAATTTGGACATACAATTCAAGTTAAAGAAAATAAAAAATCAGAGATTCTAATTTCTATGTCATTTACTGAGAAAGTACGTAGGATTATTGAAAAATATTTAATATCTTTTATTATATACATTTTTATAAAAAATTCTTTCACAAGAAAGAGACTTTTTATACAAAAACCGTACAATTTCTGATATATTTTCTAAAAATCCTAAGTACATTTCAACTAAACGTTATGCGAAAACAAAAAACTCTTTGGGTTTCAAAGAGAGTCATAAAAACAATTCCAATCCGGCCATTTTGTGAAGAAGAAAGAAAAAGAAAAGTACAGAGATATTCTTCAAGATCTATTTAATAAAGGCGTTATCGCAATTTTTAATTTCACTCTTCTGGCAGAACAACATGCAAAATATTATGATTGATCAATTTTTAACTTTTAATCAAAATATTACGATTAATTAATTTTACATGCTCCATTCCAATTATACTTTTTATGAATTTTCGAGATTATTTCGGGATTTTCAAAAAAATGTTGTCAAGAACATAGAACAATATTCGAAAAGAGCAAAATCTACGCGCAATGAGATACAAATTCGGTAGAAAAGAAACAAATTGAGAGTATATTTTTTTATTTCGTATGTTTATCTATTCTCCGCGACGACATTCTCTGCATGTTATAATAGTTCGTCATGCGAACTATCTCAGGGTTTAAGTCCTTAGCTCCTGTTTCTGTCAATTCCCCTGTCCAAACACTCGAAACACGCTTCAACTCCCAACTGATTTTACGACTGAACAACGCTACTTCCAGCAAGAATACACGAAGGCAAGCGTTAATACACGAAGTAGCTGATCGTGAATTTTACGTGCAGTTTTACTACCTCTTAATACTGAGAATGTCGAAACCCTAGATAACACTTACAGCAAATGTTCGTCCCTTGACAGTCAAAGAATGTATACGGTAGGTTTACCTAGTTATAATGTAGTGGACCAGTAATCATTGTTAGATACTTTAAACCTCTCCATTATTTTTGGAAATACTTTGTTAACGAAAAGTTGCAGTGTACTATAAAAGGTATTAACTTGTGTATGTTGAAAAATTATTATTCAAGTAGATTTAATTTTAATCTTATTATTATAATCGTATTATATTATTATAATATTATAATTTTATTATTATAACCTTGTATGTCAAAAAATTATTATTCAAATAGATTTGAATAAACCTCATCTTTCAGGTAGCTTTTACAAAATTGAAATAGTAGTAGGCGTATATGTATTTCTTTAAAAAACGATTAATAGATCAAAAAACATGTGACTCTGTTTAAGAAGGTATCATTATTGATCATCATAATACAAAAGTATTGTATTGAATAACTTTATAACTATACTAAACAAACTTTCGCCAATATCATTATATTATCTAAAATTAAGATTGAAATATAAACTAATAATTTTTTGACACGCGTAATAACATTCTTTTGTGAAAAAAATGTCAAACTGCATCGATTAACGGATCAAAAAAACATATGATCCCATTTTAAAAAATGTGGGTGATTTTGAAACGTCTATCATTATCATATTACAGTCCACTCTGTACTGATTAATTTTCATTTTCACCATGACATTATATTATTTTTCACATCTCCAAAAATAATAGTGATACATGAAGTCGATCTTGTATAATGCAAAGGAAATAGTGACATTATAAATCAAATTGATCGTACTTTAGAATTCATTGACTGGCTGACCCACGTACGTGATCGGCAACTAGTATACAGTTATTCGTTAAATTATATTTATCGCCCACGACGAAGTGCTAAGCATGATTCACGAAGGGTGGGAAAGGTATATTTTTTCCTTTCCACTGGGATTACCAAAAAAATATATCCTCGTAAAATAACAATCAAGAAACATGATACTACATTCACGAAAACACGAGTCATCCAGTACAAAAATACCAACATTGATAAAAAAGAAACATAGCAAAATAAATAAAATACAATTAAAACGCGAACAGAAAGTTACGAGAATATCACAGAGAAGTTATACAAAAGCTACAAAGATAAATTGTATAAAAACTACAAAGGGGAAACCACGATAAATTAAATTTTCTATTTTTTATATCCATTACACGTTTTCAAATTTAAACTCGTTATTAATTAATCCCCTGCTACGAGAATTACTTTTTTATTTGATTTTCGAATTAAACACCTGTCTTTCAGAATCTTCCAAATTTTTTTAAATATGTATTACTTATCGTATTGGACGATCTTCTTTCAATTATACCTTAATATTTGGAGTTCGATAAAATAGCGTAAACAAAATCGAACGTAGACTTTAAGTGAAAATATCAATTGTCCGGATCACAGTCAATCAAGTCACGAAACAAATTTTTTTATAGATATGAATTTCTTTAAAAGACATTTATAATATAAATTTCTTTTAAAGATACTTAAATCTCTTACAATTTTCTATAGTAGAAGCTTACTTATCCATCAGCTGCGTGGCGTAAAAATCCAACTTACTTCATCAGTATAGTCAAGATAAAAGCTTTAGAGGCCTTCGTAATTGAAGAAAGTCCATTTGTCACGAGAGTATACAGCAAATTCTAAGGGAAATTTGAGAAGTAGTATACGCAACACTTCTCTTTACTCTCCAATTTACGGAGCTGATCAGAGCGTGGTTTCTCAGTGGTTGCTGGATTTCTCTGGAAATCTCCAGCTGGACTATTAATTTATTCGAAAACCGCGATGTATCCGGCAGGTTGTTAACCGGTGCGCCTATCGTCGCTTCGCATCGCGGCAGAAAGTTTGCCGTTTAGCCGCATCCGGCGTGGTTTGTTTCAAACGTCGAGCCGTTTCAAACACGCGGCTTAAACTCGCGCAAACGTGGCTGGTTTTTGCGGAAGGAGCGAACCAGAGGGAGAGGAAATATCTTCTCCGCACGGCTGGAAACCGTTTAATTGTTCCGGCGAATAATTTTTCACGTGCACGGGAGGAGGATCCCCTTTTGTTCCGAGCGTTTCGTTCGTCGTTGTTTGGCCGTGTTTCGCAGCCAGGAGGGTTGCGACGCCGAGTATGAATAACGCGGTTAGATATGAAAAGGCTATCACGGGGAATTAAAGCGTAATCGTTTTACGAAAGAAAGGAATTAAGCTGTACACTTGCAGCAGGCAGCCTGAACTCTCTCTCTCTCTCTCCTCCCTGGTTTGGTCACGAAGCAACGAGTTTCACCGCCGCGGGTTTTAAACGCGCGATGTGTTTGTTGCCGCTACGAATCCCGGCAACCCAATCCATCAACGTGAGAACATCCATCTGGTCGCGTGCCGGGGATACTCTGCTTAAATACTTCTGCGATGGAATATCAGGATTGAAGGAAACGGGGGATGTATCGGCGAGAAGAGGGGTGAGGGGGAGGGAAGTTTTATTTTCAGATCGTTTATGGACTAATCGGGCGGAGCGAGTATTTAGTGCGGACAAGTTAAATGACTATCGATAACAAGGCGGAACTTATAAACCGAGAATAAGGGAAGAACCCGTGTTACTTGTAAAGAAAACTTTACGAGTATATCGTGGAGAATATTTAATATTATACAGCAAAGTTGGTAATTTCTAAGTTATCTTCTGCGTGTACCGGCGTTCATTTCTTTAAACAATTAAAAGAGCAACCGGTGACGCGACGCTAACAAAGTATAAATAAAATTAAATTAAATTCAGTGTAACTGTATAGAATATTTTTTAATCCCGAAGTTGAGTTCAAGTTGTGATCTTTATATATTTTTTACATTTTTGTGAACTAAAGAAATGGAACCTGAATGGAAGTGTCATTTATTGAACGTTATAATTAATATATTTTGAATATTGCGTGCATTACTTTTATTTTATGCACTGTTTCTTTTTGTTAAATTTTTAAGTATTTATTTATTTATTTATTTATCTATTCATTGTCTGATGTTACACGCAGGAAGAACATGAAAAACGAAGAAAGATTTTTTTTATTAAGTGTAGACGAAAATGAAATAATACATTAAAGTTAAATTTTTAATACCTCGGAAATTGAATTAAAAAGTTTTTGATTAAACAAATTTAATACATTAAATTATAATATTCAGACATTTATAAGTACTATCAAACGTACGACTGCAATTGAAAAGAGTATAAGTCATACGCGAAACACTATGACTCTATACTGACTATGAAAACATGACTCTATAGCAACCTCGAGTGTTTTATTTTTGAAATTTTTCATTCAACTGAATTTTATCATTAGTCTCACTCATACAAAATATAAAATACGAGATAGAATTAAATATTGCAAAGTCTCGTATTGAAACGTAAATTACTATAGCTCAACGACACTGTATGTACTCGATGGTCCATATCATATGATCGCAGAAACACGTGCTGCGGTGAAAAATTTACAAACGAAAAGAAATTCATGAAAAAGTTTCTAAAAATTCCTGGTACCTCTAAATATGTTCTGTCCATTTTTTGAGGATTTTTTTTCTTTCTTTTTTTTTCTTCTTTTTTTTGCACGCTCGAAAAGTCGCGGTTTCTCTATGGTGCTACGTGTTTCGCGTAATTGAGAGTTCCCAACGAATGTGGCGGGCCAATATTTTTGTGGGCCCGATGAAGGAGCGCAGAGGATCGTAAATATACCTGTCGGCATTCGTCTTCCAACTGTTGGATTGCCTTACAGCTTGCCCCGGAGCCCATCGCATGGTTATGAAAAGAAAGTGGGTAGCGTGTTGCCAGTTAGCGATCACCCCGAAAGAACCGAATCTTTTTCGCCCCGATACTTCTTGAAATTTATGGCTTCTTCCGCGCGTGCGCCACTTTCGAGATATTAAATATCTACGCGGGATAATATCGTGTACGATTTAATCTTCTGCACTGATTTTGTGGCTGGAACGTTATATTTAATTTCGTTTTCTTTTTAAACCTTGAATGAGTGTTCGGTGAAATCGTTACAGCTGGACTGCGAATTTTTATGCAAATTCGCATTTCTGTGAATATGATGTCAGAATGGAAACTCCATGGAAAATATTACACTTGTGTCATTTTGTGTGTTATTTTATAGATTTTTTATACTTTAAAATTTTTCATAAATACGTAAGAGTTCGCAGTTCGTGGAAATATTTAAGTAATTAATTGCAAAGGATTATTTCGTTTCATCAATATATACGTGATTGAATTCTATTTTTAACTTCATTTAAAATTTTTTCATCCATTCGCAAGTTTTTCCATTCTCCTTTTTAGAATTTTATGAAGTTCGAAAAAACTGAAATATTTTTGACTTGTTTTACTTACATCTTTCAGTATTATTCAATATCTAATATTGAACGTGCATTTACGCAACTTTCAAGTATTGGAATACTTTGTTGATATTTAGTATCATTGAATGCTTTTATTTTTTAGCTATTTTATTATGGATATAAATAATTAGAATTAAAATGGAAATCTACTTTATCTGTTAAATATTTTTAACATTTTGTATGTAATATACATTTTACAAATCTTTGGAATCTTAAATCTCCCAAAAATGTATTCATATTCTTCTTATAATATAAGATACTAAATAAAGTAGAATCCATTAATAGTATCCGAAATTCTACTTTTAGTATAAGTTGTTGTAGTAATGTTTACTTATTCCCGACAGTTCAAATTGCAACCCGCAATATATTATTATTAGTATTAATGACTGATTTCTAAATTTTTGTAGAAAATAAATAAATTGAGAAGATCAGACTTAGAATATCCTGTAATATTATAATTCACTTTCAACGTATATTATTCTCTCAAAAACAAACAGCTCTTTAAAACGCGCAAAAAACGCGTTCACTGAAAAATTTTACGAGCAAAACGAATGATAAACGCGTGATACACTTCCTTTCGTTTTATAAATCGTAATTGTTTTTCTATCGCGTGTTTAATTTTCATTTTTCATTACAATTTAACGTTAAACATTCTATTTCTGGTCGGTCCTCGATATTTTTCAATAATCGACGCTTCGTAGAAATTCCACGAGTTCGAATCGTTTTAAACGTTGATCAAATCAAGAAAGCATTTAGCACGAGAAAAAAAAAAATAATGATAAATATCGTTCAAAATGATTTTAAATTGCTCGAGTGTAATGGTACAGAGCACGCCATTATCACGGTCGATCAAATTCGTGTTTCGAATTATTTGCACTGTTCGGCGTTCGATTTCCAGGCGTGCCCCTGTTTCCAGAACATTTTCATTTAAAATCGCCGCATATCAATAACAGAATTTTAGACTGGAACGTTTAATTAAACGACTCGGCTTGCGAGCACGTTAAATACAATCGGCGTGTTTCAGCATCGCGATTAAGCAACTCGAAGCTTCTCATCAACCAGCCACAAGATTTAAATCACTTTCAATTACATATCATCATTCCCGGTCGATCGCCGCGGAATTTTCTCGCTCTGCCGATTACAATACTCGTTAAAAGTTGCAAGAATTTCATGCAAATTAATTATTGAACTCGATAACTCGAGTCGCGTTTTTCTTCTTTTTTCTTTTTTTTTTTTTTTTTTTTTTTTTTCTTTCTTTGCTCGATATCGGAATTATAAATCGCTTAGAAAATGTTTTCAACGTCCGTTTACCCATTGATTTTCAGCAAATCCTCCGCAGCGGCGTTAAGACACGTAGCAGCAATAAAATTGGTATCATCAATTTCGATTTCGATTTTTCCCATCCACGTTGACAGAAGCAAATTTATCTCGGTGACGTCTATATAGCGCCTGAAACGCTACCGAGCTTCCAAAATTGTTTGTTATGAAAAGTGGTTAAACAATTGTCAGAGTTACTTGTTGGTACATAATGACTGGGCTAAAAATTTTCACCTGGCTAAAACGATCCATCACCGCTTGCAAAGAATGGGAAATGTGTCAATAAATGTAGACCAACTGTAGAAACTCGAGAAACGATTGAACTTTTCAATCATTCTGTTAACTGAAAAATGATATATCCAGACCGTTTTCCCACGATGAAACAATAAAACAATTTTAACAAGTCAATACTCATACTTGCGTTCTTGCAACTATATTTGTTTTCCGTTGCATTTCTTATGTTACAATTGCTTGCATTTTGTAATGAAGCTTTCATGAAATTAATTATTTGCTCTAGCTCATCGGTGCCCCAATAACTGTTAGATTCAGACCGCTACTGCGTATCCATCGGTTTCACGGTACAATTGCCCGAGTTACTCGCGCAGTTCATTACTTTCGGGTCGTAGATCTGTATTATCAGTCGCGTGATACTTTATTTTCCTCTG
This sequence comes from Frieseomelitta varia, assembly GCF_011392965.1. Taxonomy (NCBI): domain Eukaryota; kingdom Metazoa; phylum Arthropoda; class Insecta; order Hymenoptera; family Apidae; genus Frieseomelitta; species Frieseomelitta varia. The sequence continues at coordinate 283,298 of NW_025110259.1, forward strand.
TGAAGAAATACATTTTTCTTCAATTTTGCCAATATCCTTTCCGATTAAAATAGATGGATGTCCCAAATAAATAAACACTCACAATAGACATTGTTCAATTTTTATGGATCAGAAAGGAACATCACAAAACTTACAAAAGTTATTGACAATTGTTTTAGAATTGCTTTAATTGCTTGATTGAGCTTGAGATGAGCTAACTCTTTGAGATATGACGGTATGAGAAATGTTTCATTTTGAATTTGCATGGTGGAGATGGTACTACTTATACCACTTTTAAATCTCGAAATTTTGTATTCCAAATAATTGAAATAGAACTGTTTCATCTGATTTCGTATTAACGCTTAACGGATTTATGTTTTTTTTTCTTTTTACATTAGATATGAAAATAAATAAAACCTTTAAAACGTTTATTGAGAATGATGTCAATTTAGTAAACTTGTTATGCTTTGAAACCTTGCATGCATATTAATTCTTTTTAATTTCTTGGAAAATGGTCGGAACTGGAGGAAGGTAGAGAAAAAAATGACCCGTTCGTTAAATGTTAAGAAAAAAAAAACTGAAAATTCTGTAATGTAAAGATCTTTTCGTCGTTAAATATGTTCATTATATATTGGGATATGTTTGGTGAAAAAAGAGAAGCTCGAAATGCAATATAAGATCAAGCAATATTAGATTTTTGGAAAAATTGATGACATACAATGTCAGGCAGAAGAAAGTTTTATTTTCATTATCCATGATTTTATAAAACGGGATTATATTTACCAAGAAAAATTAATAAATAATCGTTGTTAATTCTGATTTAAAAAAAAAACCGTCTATATAAAAGATTTTAATATTGGATTTTTCCTCTTTGATTCATATTTATTCATACTTGCGTTCATTTTTTGACTCATATACTTTCATCATTCATCGAATAGCGCTTAAATACTATTAATATTCGTCGTCTAATGCAATAAGATATTAATCAATATATTAATATTAACGAACAGATATATTAATAAATATTAATTACAGAACCTGCACTAAATTCTACGTATAAAGTGGAGAAAACAATACCGCAAATGCTGCAAATAAGCATAAATCACGAGTTGAGCTAACTGGGCTATTGCTCAGAATAACCAGTTGATAAGGTTGTTAGTTTCAAGCATTCTATGCCGCGGTTTCATGTTGCCCGAGCATTAACTATACATAAAATCCGGAAGAATCAATTGTGCAACGTGGCCATTTCCATCGAACGGGCGGCGGATTAATAGTTGCCAGAATCTGTACAGCACGGCGAGAACGGTTGTACGATGGAACAAGCGAAATGCACAGGTAGCCGAGGCTCCAGACCCGATACGCGTAATCCACGTGGAAACGGTGTTAATTATGCCGAAGCGCGCGTGGCCGGCCGCGAAACAAGCCGTTCGAACATTAGCAAATATCCGCTAATGCCACACAAGCCGTGGCATAAAGTAGCCCGGCTCGTATCAGTCAGCGAAAGAGAGAGAGAGAGAGAGAGAGAGAGAGAAAGAAAGAGAGAGAGAGAGAGGAGGAAGAGGGGCGATTAAAAAATCGTAAACGAGCTCGTACGAGCAAACCACTGAATGCTAAACACATTCGAGAGCGTAGTAAAGGAAATTTCTGCACACTGGCGTCAATATCGTTCTCGAAAGCGCGAAAAATGGCCGCGTGGTTCGATTGAAAAACTCCCGAAGCCCCCTCCACACCTTTGATGACCGCTTCACAGGAGTTAAGTAACTTCTCTTAACCCATTGCGCTGGCAACTGCGGACCATAACGAGTGACCTGAATCGTACACAATAATTCGTTGTCTCCTCTTTCTTTTTAAACTCGTCGGTATGATATCACAGGATAGAAATGATCAAGGAGTAACAAACATATCACTTGTTTTGCCTGGGTTCTACATTTAAATATGTGGGTAGAATGGGACAATATTTATTGAAATAGTGTGACAATCATAAATATAATCTGTAACAAATATTGTTTGAAATATGTACGATAATGCCGGTTTTTTTCTCACAAATATTACAAGAGTAAGTTCTGTCTTTTCATTAATTACACATTAACATTGGCATAATGTTGCTTGCTTCTTTTTTTCCACCAAATTTATTTCCTTTTTAAATAACAATACGAACGTGAATAATAAATATAGTTATTCTAAATTTTAATATTATTTTAATATAAAATGTATGATATTCTATAAATGTTCTTTCACGAACGTATTCGATCTATGTTAGTCTATGACTCTATATGTTAAAATGAGCCTTCGACAAAATAATGGGAATATATAGAGAGAAAATTCATTATTAATATTATTTGACGCCATTTTTGACATGTAACGCAGTTTTCCAGAAATGGAATCATATGAATTCTGAATTACGTTTAATGTAAAAATTTTTCAAGTGCTTTTAGAAAAACTGAAAAAGGATATCTGACCGTAACTATTTTTCCAAAAGATGTGTAAAATTTCATAGCCGCTGATCTCAACTTGCACAATACACTTACAAGTAGACTGTGGAATTTTTATGCATTTATAGAAACTTAAAAGCTACAAACTTCATATAAGCATCAAGCACTTATTACAGTATTCAGTTTCAGATGAAAAATTTCCATCTAAATTCCATTTGTTCAATTAAATTTATAGAAACATCAATTTGCATAAAAATCTACAATCTAGATAGTGCTTTCAAGCTCCTACAATTTTTTATTATTACAATTCATTATTGTTTTAACAGTTGTTATAACATATTGTTCCAAGCCCTATATATGTCATTAGGCCTCGAATAAATGGCGAGATATTCAACATAATCTAAAAAAAAAAAATATGTTTAATTGAGAGACAAATAAATGTTAATCCGCCATACGTTTTCTCAAATTTTCTCCAGCTTCTCTCATTCTCCTTCGCTTCTCGTTTGCACCATTCGCGTTCGTGCTATCAAGCGTCTTTTGCCATTCTTCTTTCTCCGATCCAGGGTTGTACTCGTCCTCCAACGAACGTTCTTGTACAGATTCGAATCTATTTTTCTACGACAACGAACAGCGAAACGACGGCGGCGTTGCTTCGAAAGTTACGGGGAATTTTTTTGCCTAACACCGTACAATCGGGTTGTTTCTGTTCCGCTTGGCATCTTGGCGGCGGAGGGAAAAAGCATGGGGCAGAAAAATCGAGGGAGAAGGAGAAAGATGGATGCGCGGATAAATAGAGCAGAAGATAGAGAGGGTGGAAGCGCAAGAGCGACGAAGATAGAATGACGTGCGATAGGGGAGATGCTCCGGGAAAATTAAGGGAGAAAATTGTGTGCGACTTATGGCACGTTTCCAGAGCGCTGTGTACGCCGTAACAGCCGGCATTATAGTAGCCGCGCGTTTTGATAAGTATTTGTGTTTATGGTTTATAAAGTCAACCACCGCTGTCTACCAGTGTGTCCTCGTTCCTTTTTAGCTCCTGCAATTGATTAGCTACGCCCGTGTTGCGGTCTTTCGAATTGGATTAGAGTTGTTTGCTCGCGAGTAGTCACCGCGATAAAACTAGTTTATATCGGTACAATAAAAATGTGAGTGGAATTTTATACTTTCGTAATGAACTTTTACGAGCATTTTGATTAGATTCGCGAAATGCGAGTTTCGTTCAAAAACTGGGCTATCTAGAGAGTAAATTAACTCAAGTTTCTTTTCTTCTTTTTTCATTTACAGTTACATTTTTTTTTTTTGTAACGTGCAATTTTCCTCGAAGAATTATTAAACTGGACTGGAAATTTTCGAAAACTCTTTGCGAAATAAATTGACTTTGAAATTTCGTATTTCGAGAGTAGAATTTTCATTTCGCTGCATTGAAAGAAAATATTGATTATTGAAAGAAAATATTGTGTACTATTTTTTTATGTTTGCTTGACCATTTTGAATATTAATCAAGAAATTTTAGAGGCGAGCTAAATTAATTTTTAATATTTTCAAGAGTTTATACATATTTTAAAAAGTGCCTGTTTTGTATTCCTATCATACATACATATTTGGTTGACTAAATAATGCACAATATAAATTGCGCAATATAATACTGTATAAAATTCAATGTGTCAGCAATTCAATTTTATTACAAAAAAAGTTGATACTTCTGATAAATAAAACATACCTTCATTTTTAAAAGATTGACAATTTTGTTATTTGTTATTAAAATCGATCGTTTTGAAATTGTTTTAATTATTAATTTTCGACTTTTAGACTTAGTTTTTAGTTCACGCGAAGTCAATGATTTTCTTTGCAACACTTCTAATATCATTTCTTACATTCAATCACTGCTTTTAATATTAAAAAAAAGAAAAAAAGAAGAATTTTGAACATTTGTAAATACTTAGTTTATGTGTTGATGTTGTAGAAGTTCTAAAAAAATGTTTGTTATATTTATTTACTGGAAAGTATAAATCAATCAGAAAGTCTTTAAATTTATCTAATCGATTACTGCGGCTACAGTAAAATAAATAATGTATCCTTATAATTATAATTATAATGAGAGTATAAGTTTTACATTTATACTTTATTGTGTACATAATTATCTATAAATTTTTGTAAAGTCGTGTTTTCGATTTTCTTATATATCTAAACAAATGTAAAAGATGTCGTCAATATTTTAGAATTCGTCTAATTTTAATTAGAGAATTAGTGAAACATTTTTTACTTTAAATCTAACAGGTATGACATACAATATGTACATTGTAACAATAGATGAAATTAATCTTACATAATACCAATATGGTTTTCATCGAATTGGAATACCAAAAACATGCAATATTCCATATGTAAATATTTTATCAACTAGCATTTTATTCACAGTCGTTTCTCGGATTAAACATCTATCGCAAATAAAATGATAAACGACACGATATTCAGAATGTTAAACGTCGATGCTGTAAATACGACGCTACAGAGGACGCTAAGATATCTCAGTCTGAAATACTATTCTATAATCCGTTCTATGAATCGAATCAGTGCTGATAAATGACATTTGCTTGCAAAGCACGTGATAGATGTAACGGCTTCAACGTTAGTTAATTGTTCAAAAAAGCATTTGTAACGAAATAAACAAACTTCACTCTCTGAACACTTACTTCATCTCTGTTTGTAATAAAAGTTTCTTTGAAAAAATACCTTTTCATTTAATATGTAGTTAATATATCTCGATATATACAATTATATATTTTAATATATAGTTTAATATTTTAATATTTTAATATTTTAATATTTTAATTTATATTTAATATTTTAATATTTTAATTTATATTTAATATTTTAATATTTTAATATTTTAATTTATATATTTAATATTTTATATATTTTATATATTTTAATATTTAATTTTTTTATTATAGTTTAATATTTTAATATTTTAATTAACTATGAATTCCAGTCTGTTTTATTTAAATGGTCAATACGTATATTTAATTAACACAGTGACTGCTACACGAAATTTATAGAGGCGTATACTTCGTATTTATGAAGTATCGTGTATAAAAGCGTAGTAGATTTAGTTATTTAAAATTTTTTGTTAATAACATTCGCGGTACTTCAATTATTTGAGAATATTTCGAACTAAGAGTGAAAATGCCGGCCACCGTGGTTATTGCTGACACAGCACAAATTATAGGATTATGGTCTATGAAGCTACGGGCATAAAACGTTTTACATCTAACGTTCTTGAATTGAGAATTTACAGTGTTAAAAGAAATAAGATAATAAGATAATCGAATGATTTATTTTAAAAATTTGATTCGCTTTGTAATTTTTTAGTACTATATAAGAAAGTTTATTGATACTAATAATTGTAACTTGTAACGTGTACAATTTCATGTATGCTCTGATAATTACGTACATATATGTTCAAATTTACATTGAAATCAATAAATAAATTATTTTTCTTCTTAACACAAGAATATAAAAAAAAAACTATTACATTTTAACGCATATAATTATTTTTACTAGTAATTTCCACTGATCGGCAGATTTGTATTTACAAGTATCAATGAAGATATTTATAGTATTAAATGTATTAAACGACCTACAGTTCATTTTTGTCTTGCTATGAAACTAACACAGACTTCCCTAAATTGACACTCTACAATATGTAATTAAATAATATAATCAAACAATCTTATAATATCAAATAAAATCTAATAATGTCAATCAAATTACCTTATAATGTATTAATATAATATAATTACAGTAATATAATCAAATTGTAAACTTTACTTTAAAAATTTCACTCGCTTCATAATTAAATTTTCTTATTACCATTCAAGAAAATTGATCGACACCGACAGCGTGTAACTTGTAATCAAACGTCAAAATTTACTTTCAAAACCCTTCGCGTCTATCGAACGGACGCGCAATTATTCCTGGTCGCGGGACGCCGATCGATAAAAATTCGTGTTTACGGGTATCGGCGTAGACACTCGACGAAATCCTCTTTGGAAAATATCGCCGCGCGTTACACGGCGCTGCCAATACCGGAACAGCCTCGCTTCATTAAGCGTTTCAGAGCGTGGCTTCGGCTAAAACCGAAACATCCAGCGGGAACGCTTAATCACCTTCTTCCCCGCCTCTTTTCGTTAAAAGCGCCGCGCCGCGCCACCTCTACCGCGCGTATTCCTCCGTTCATCCCTATTTCGCCGAGGAGATGTGCATCTGTTCACGTGTTCCTCCAACCTTCTGGCGCAAGATTCATAAAACGAGCTACGAGCCTCGATGTACGATATTTACGACCAAAGACGAAACACGCTGTCCCGAGCGTGTTAGCTGCACTGACTCTCTCCCGCGTCTCGTCTCGGCAGGAGACGAGAAACTGGCGGAACACGTTTAACCCTTTGACTACTGTTGGCGCCTGAAGGCGCTTGGTAAATTTGCGTCAGTGACACTGCAGGCGCCTAGAGGCGCTTAAAAGAAATTGCTCTCACGACACTGTAGGCGCCTGTAGGCGCCTTTACCTACCTTGATCCGGTGACACGAGAGGCGCCCATAGGCCGCCCGGACAATTTTATCGACCATAATTCCAACAAATCTCGTTTGAACCAGACGTAAGTGAATTCAACAATTACGTATTCCATTAGTCATATATTATTCAAATGTGTTTATTTTACAGTTGTTTCGTTTTATATCCTTAAAATGAAAAATTGGGGTAGTAAAGTGGCCAGAAAAAGTAGACGCTAACTTGACACAACAAATAATTCATGTTTTGTATATTCATGTTTTGTAGATACGACGTAATTGTTTGATAACTTGGTAGAATCACCGTGCTGCAGAGAGAAAGAATAACTGCGTACTTTATTTTTAGAACGTATATTAAATAAGATGTACGCCGAAAAATATATATTCTTATACAATTTAAATTACAACGAATTAACTTAAATTAACTCTCTATGCTCAGACTCTCACTTTTCAATTACTTGACAATGACTGTGTGTTTATCTCCTTAGTGACTGTTTTATATATATCCCTAACGATTACTTATAAATCTCCTTGACGATTGTTATAAAAAGCTCAATGTTAATGTTAAATTTTTATCGTGTGCACTGACCGTTCAATGCAGAATACGAATAAACAAATAATATTGGTTTAATGTAGTGGATTTCAGTGTTTCGATTATTTTAATACGCTTTCTTAGAAATGCACGCCTAAACGAAAAATCTCGCCGTTCTCGGTGCGACTGAATTCCTAGTCTCTCAAAGTTTGCCGTAGTCAGGGTTAATACGCGATTCGAAAGTGTGGAAAATCAATAGGGGGTGGTTATCGTTGCGACAACCGGCCGTAGAGTGCAGTTTTATTGGAATTAGTTTGAAACGAGAGGGCGAAAATAACGGGTTGAATAGAGATTCTCTCGTCGAGGGCAAGTTCCTCTCGTTACACAGCGGAGGACAACCGAGGGCCGATGTACATATGTATGGGCACGGTCTCGAAAGCGGCGGAATTGATGATTTCGATGGCTGCTTTATCAAATACCCGTGCGAGCTTTCACGGTCACGAAAATCGGCGACTAACTGAATAACATCCGGCCGCTTCGTATATCGATTATCCGCCATCGTTCATTTTCAAGGCTCATCGTCTCCGTTATTATCTCTCGTGAAATTAGTTTAAACGGAAGGAGGAGTTAGACGGGCTGCCGTTAGCCGCGGGAAAGGACATTAATTTATGACAAGCCCCCCCTTGAAAATTAGCCGTCGATGGAAATTAAATGTCGCGTCTAATTTACGGCGTGAACAAATAGTAAAGGCGCTAATCGCCGGGTCGCGAGACAGAAAGGCGAAATTGAAGAATAACACCGCCGGGAATTAGCGCGGTGAAAATTAACGCGGGAACGCCGCTTCCGCCAACTTTTTCAGATGATTAAAGAAAATGATACATTACGAGATACGATCATTCTGAGGAAATGTAGAATTTTCAAATTTGAGTATAGCGTTCAGGTGTTGTGAAACAAACATGATTAATATTAGTATCACATTAATATTTATTTCACGGTATATCATCGGACATTCTCGTTATTGATACAATGATAACAATTAACAAAAATAAGAATCATAATAGTTTTCTCATTTTTCGAATTACTTAATTTCGCTTATTATGGATATTATAATTCATTTTAATAAATAAGAAGTGTCTTATTTTTCTTTAATTTATAGGTTAGATATTAAAATATTCTTTTTTAATATTTAATTTAAAAAGTCTTTTAATTAATATATAATACATAAATTATAATAATATAATATAAAAAATATGTATAATTAATATACGTAATATATAAATTAATATATGATATTGATAGAATATAGCGTTAATATTTTTAATAAGCAATTTACATCTATAATCTGTTGATTCCATTGTTGACGAGTATTATTCTTAAGAATTAATCTACCAAGGACCAACGTTTCGTCATTTCATTTGCCATTTTTTCAACAATTCATTTGTATCATCAGTTTATTCTATTTTTTAATAATATTTTAATAAGGCCATGAATTGACATAATAATGAAAACCCGGTTTTATATATTATTATATCTTCCATTTAGATTCTATAATCTTACGAATTTTAAAGAAATTATTTATAATTAACATTCGATATGTTATTGCTTACGAGAAAATGGCAGAAACAGTGAGAGCTCGAGTGAATTGACATCTCGATACTTTTTTACTAATTCTTCAAAAACAAAGTCGCGTTCGAGTCTTTTTGGGGTTTTATTTCAACCCCGATTTAACCACTTACGCTGGCAACTGATTGCGGACCATAACGGGTGACCAAACCGTGTGCAATAATTCGTCGCTTTCCTTTTGATATCGTCGGTAATGATATCACTGGATAGAAATTACTGAGAAGTAATAAATTTATTATTTATTTTGCCTAGATTATACTTAAATATACTTGAGAAAATATTGCAATTTTCGGGCAAAAAATTCTCCTACGTGCGTGGCGCAAGAGGTTAAAGCATCAAACGTATACAGATTCGAGATGCTTTCGCAGCTCTTACGACCTCCTTGTTAGTCTAATTTAAAATACTACGGGCGTGTCCACGTACGTCTGTTATTACAAACAAAGTAGCTAATAATCGATAACACAAGCAGAATTGTTTTGACGTGCACAAAGAGCCGCGAATTACCATACTCGTTATTCGGGACCAGTGGAAGGGCGAAGGCTGTGGGATGTAAGAAAAAAACGAAACGCTGGCGGCGGCGTTGAAGAGAGAGTTGAAGGGAACGCGTGCTTTCGTAAATACGGCAACACGTACGCTCGAGTATGCGAAGGGGCGGAATAAAGAAAAGAGACGTGTTCGAGCGAGCGGACGAAAGGGGGTTGCTTCGAAAGGAATATACAGTCTCGTGTCTCGCGCGACATGCGAGTTATCGATACCATAACTCGAGAAACTTGGGTGCCAGATCCTCCTCTCGTCTTGTACTCTCTGGGCGCGTCGTCGCGACGCGACGTGTCCTCCAGATCGTTGTCATCTCTCTCTCTCTCTCTCTCTCTCTCTCTCTCTCTCTCTCTCTCTCTCTCTCTCCCTCGCATCTCTTGGCTATATAATGTCCTCGAATCTGGGCAACTTTTTTATTTATCGGCTTCGTCGGGAAATGTCTCGCTGCCGTTTCCTCTTTCGCACCCTCGACAACCTCCGTGCACTTCCGCGTTCCCTGAGCCGCGTTTCCTGTTCTCGCGCCGCCCGTCTCTTTCTTCGCCGGTCTTTTTCCCCCGAGCCGAGCGACAACCCCTGCCTTTGTTCTCCCCCTTGTTTCTCGCTTCTTCTTCTTCTTCTTCTTCTTCCTCCTTTTCCACGCTCCGTCTTTATTGCCTCTTGCATTTTCCACTATCCTCCCCTGCCCTCGATTCCGCTCCGCTTCGCGTATTTGTCCCGTTTTTTTCTCTCTCTTTCTCCTCCTCGGCTCTTCCTCAGCCTGTTTCAGCAGTCTTGTTTTTCCGAGTAATTCTCCGCGCTCGCGCTCCGCGTCTCGTCAGAAGCGGAAACGGTCGCTGTCCTACGGATTCAGACTGCTGTCTCTCCCCCCTTCTTTCTCTCTCTCTCTCTCTCTCTCTCTCTCTCTCTCTCCCGCGAAAGCTAATTGTACTCGTTGCTTCTTGTCGTCGCGAGCGAACTCCACGTCGTTCTTAGTCGCGGAGCTGGAAACTGGGTCTCTCTCTCTTAACTGGGTTGCAGTGTGCAAGCCTGTTCGTTCGTGTGAGCGCGCCGGGGCTGAGCTGAGCGGAGGCTGCTTCCCCTCTGCGCCAGCACGCGAGACTGTACGAGCGCGCGATACACTTGTTCGAGATTGTATATATGCCGAAGGGAAGAGAACACCGGGCAAAGCAAGAGGGAGGGAAGCAGAGTGGAAGAAAGGGTGAAGGGAGAGGAGTTCAAAGCAGGCTAGTAGACGAGGAGGACGTTGCGGGCTTACCCGTTGAATTTAAGCTAACGTCTTCGACTGGAACGTGAATTAATCGAGTTAATTGTTGTATACCTTGCTCCACCCTCTCCCTCGTTTCTTTGCGCTTAATTAGACACGTTCGGCTGCGCCAAGAGTCCAAGTCAAACGACGAGAAGAGAGAGAGAGAGAAAGAGAGAGATCGTCAACAATGACCAGTGATGTTTGCCCCGCCGCGTAGTGTTCGACTACTGATGGAAAATTTGCCGCGAGAAATTTTGGTCGGTGACGTCTTTTGTAGGGAATCGACCCCACATCGCCGGCCAGACGAATGAAAGGGAACGATCGGCTCGTCTTTAATTTCGACGAAGACGAAATGGGCTTTTTACCAGGGCTAATTCGGTCGGAAAGGGTGAAAGCACTTCCGAGGGAGTGCCTCTCTGGATTATTAATTTCACGTTTCCAGCCGACGGTGGAGAAACCTGTTTGAAACTCGCCGCCGTTTGTCGCGATCGATTTGCACTTTATTCGCGAATTGACAGACCGTCCAGCTGCCTCTTTTCGAAACTTTCATCACTTTTGCGACTGGGAAACTTAGACGGCCGCGCCGGATCGATCGGAACTGTCCACCTTTATTTGCCCCACCGTTTCGTCGGTTATGCATGTAAATTTTCACAAGCGCGAATCTTTTTTCTTTTTTTTTTTTTTTTTGCTAGTGGAGAATATCTCTTGCCTCTTTTGCTCCCGATACTTTCAAATTTCAAGCGTTGATTTCAATTTCACGACCGCTGCGCTGCGCTGCTGGAACAGATGTACGAAGGAAAATGTTCGACGCGATAAATGGACGATTGATCGCGGGAATCTTGTTTCGAAGATGAAGGGAGACGGTCGCGTATATTGGGGTGAAAATGAAACAGCACTGGATCGTGAGAGGGCGGGGTGATGTAACTGACGAATAGATCAAAGACGATCAAGGAACATCCGTACTTTTTGTTACTGGAAAATTTTGTTCGTTGTTATATTACCATACCCGAACTTTTATTACATATTTTATTACACGTTGAGTATACGTTTCTCTTTCTATTTCTCGTTATTGTAATTTCTGATGTATAAATTTTTTAAATTTTAAATTTTCTCAGTCGTTTGATAGTTGATTAACCTTTTTCTGTGTCAATTTGACATATTTTTCTTATAAAATGTCATTATATTTCAAATATAGTACAACATATTTATTTCTAATATGGTACAATATACATTTTCAATATATTTTAATGTGAAACATATAAAATATATTATCGACATTTTTGGTAACAAAATGTACCGTCACGATTATAAATAATATTCAGAATTTCAAATTTTTTGGTAGTTAGTACATTACTTTCTAATTAATCGTTTGATATCTTTTCAAAGATAAGTATAATTATTTATAGAGTAATTTCCACAAGTTCAAAACAAATGATCATAACAAAATTAGAGAAAATAAGATTATGATATATACGTGATATATGTATATGTGAAGATGAAATTTACACGAATCTCACACGCAATATAGCCTACTTATTGTCAATAAAAGAATTTGCAAATTAAGTTATTTATTTCTTCATTGTACATATTTTCGGTGCGTCAATTTGATGTCAAAGGACAAATTAAATTGGAGAAATTATTGTGGTCTATGAACGAATCTAGAGTTCAAAACGATCTTGGAAAATATTAAACAATAAATATTTATGAATTTAAATCATATCTATATTATAGTTAATATATTTTATAGTGCAATATTACGATATAAAAATTTAATTATATAAACAATTTATATATACATACACTTATTATTATGCATGTATATATATTAAATATTTAAGAAAGAAAATTTTAACATAAATAAATCATTTTCTTCAAGCAAAAATATGCACTTGTTATACAATTTAATGACCGTACATGCATTAATTAAAACAAATAATTATAAATAAAACACGTAGATCGTCACGCGAAATTTATATGTTTCGTGAAACAATTAATTCCTATAAAACATTGCATTACGACAAAGATGTAATGGAAATGTATTTTTCACTTTATAGCGTTATCTACGTATTTACTTTATCGACGATATTAATTTTATCGTAACTCCGAAACATTTGTAACAATATTTTAGACCACCAGTGACGTGAAATAATCACCGTGTTGATACGGTGCGTCACGAAATTATTCGTTTGAATAATTCCTCCCGACGTTTGAAATTGCATTACTTACTCGGAATGTCCGTAAAAGCGATCAAAGACGTATCTAGGTCGTGAACACGTCTTGTCGATTTAAATGCTCCGCGATCGACGCTTTGCAGGAAAATCAACTTGCACCAAAACGAGAACATTCTCGGTGAATTTGTAAAAAGTATAACTACGTCTCGTCGATATTCGCGTCGAATAATCGCCAACAAGAAGAGAAAACGGAGTTCTCTCGAACGTGAATTACATCGTGACATTAGCGAGACATCTGTTTCTCATCGATGAAAATTGCCCTCAATCGCTTCTCCCTTCCCCCCCTCCCCCTTTTTTTTCATCAGTCGTAACAATACATCGTTATTAACTCTTGCCGGCGTGGCTCTTGCTTCCCGTGAACTGGCGTAAAAAGGAGATTTGACACTTGCTGCACTTTCTAACGAGACCGTCGCGTCGCCGTATAGTTCTCTCATATGTTCCATACGTGTTTGTGTGTGTGAACCTTTGTGTAGCCAGCGAGAAAGAGGGAAAGATAGAGCGTGTGTACACGTGTGTGTGTGTGTGTGTGTGTGTGCATGTGTGTATGGCAGAGAGAGAGAGAGAGAGAGAGGAAGAGGTACAAGAGCAACGTGGAGAGAGAATGCAAACAGAGGAACACAGAAAGGAGCAAAGACACGGACACAGGGCCAACGCTTTAGTCGGCTATTAATTTTGTATTTCGCTTAAACACGCGACGATGGGACTGCAGCAGACGGAAATTCATTTCCAGCGTTCTCTCTCTCTTAGCGCACCGGAGCGACCACGACTCTTATTGGATTCTCTAGCCGAGAGGCCTCGCTCTGCTCTCAGTTACAGAAGCGGTTTATCGAAAGTTTAAATTATTTCACCGCACGACGTCGACCAACCGAGCGAGAGAGGCTCGGAACTGCTTGATTATCTGTCAGCTGAAGAGAGTGAGACAGAGAGAGAGAGAGAGAGAGAGAGAGAGAGAGAGAGAGAGAAATAGGCCGTAGAGAGGCGAATATCAACTGACATGACGGCAGATGACACGCGTGAAAACTAACAAACGATGGAAGTTTTTCCTATACCCGGCTAAAAAGAAACAGATAAAAAATACCTAATATGTATATATACGTACATATATGTGTATATCACAAATATAGAATGACCCAGGTTTAAACAATGGAGCTTCAGCAGTATGTTCCTCGAATAGAAATATTGTACGTATACAGATCTATGAAAAGGTTATAGGAAAAATGTGAAACCTGAGGATAATAGGGGACTCGTTATTGATACATCACAATGTAACAATATATAGACGGTATTTAGTTTGGAAATGTTTGAACGCACGGAAATTCGGAAAGTAACAAATTTTCCTGCGATGTTAAACTCGTGTTCGAAACCTGGGAAGTGGATTTCGAAATAAGAATATAATTCGTTTATATTTTTATAAAACATCGTGATATTATATTTATGTGACTTTCTTTTTTTATAATATTTATTTTCTTATTTCAAGCCGGAGAACATACTAATAAAATTTGATTCTGAGACAGCCTGTATATGTACATATAGGAATGACTCGTGCAATTTGTTTCAGATATGTTTATTTATAAGACAAATTTTATAATAAAATTGTATTTATTAAACACTTTGATAATCAGTATAAAACGATAAAAATATAATTCAGAACAGAATGGATGTCTCCATCTTTTTTCTAATTTTACTCAGTTAATTTTACTTTTCGTTTTATTTATCGTTATATAATTTTTTTTATGTTTTTTGTTGTTATCTTTTTTATTAAAATTAAAGATTGGTTCGGAATATAACTAAATGACTGATGACAATTTGCAAAGTATAATTTGTACATACCTGTTTATACTATTGCGTGTATACACTATTAATAATAAAATATAATATATATAAATATGTTAGAATAGAAATACGTAAATATATAAATATGAAAGATATTAAGTATTAACTCTAAAAGAGTCTTATAGGTAACAGTTGTCAATCATGTTTTCAATTAAATATGAATTTTTTTAAATTTTTTCTTTCATGAAAGTCTTTAAAAATATTAGGGTGATATAAAAATATGAATGTTTAATTGCAAAAATTATAGTAGATACTTATAGAGTTAAGCACAACCCTTGGATTTGTTAATACAATTTATTAATTAACAACTTTAATATATACACACCGCGAATCTAAATTTGCAATACAAGAGAAATCCAAATATAATATATAATTCATATATAATTAATAATGAAATAAGGTAAATAATTCATATATAATTAATAATAAAAATAAGGTGAAATTCAAATGAAATGAAATTATAAAAAAGTGCTCCCACATTATTTCCTCCAACGATTAAAAAAGATTTTGTTCTACATGTTCGACTTGCCTTTACATCTAAATAGAATGGCTTCTTGCTGAGTTTCTACTCCTATCTACTTGGGAATTTGCTACGTTCGTGTATACTCGATAAGTTTTCAAACTTGATTTTCCCAGGCACGAAACTGCTAACTTAATTTTATTATTATTGATTTTCGTGTTATTTTGAGCCGCAAGACGATGTACACATTTGGTATCGCTCGAATACAAATCACTTGTGGAAACAAAAAGAAGATAATTTTTTCAAATGTGTATTTTGTGATAAACGTTCGTTAACCTTTAGCTGACAAATGTTCATTCATGGCCTCCTCGTACAAACAGTCCAACACCAAGAATTGAAAAAAACGAAAGCATGTAATATTTTAAATATGTTTATGATATTCATGGAGTATGTAAATGAAACGCATTTTAACAATTCCATCGATAGAAAATATTTAATCTTTAGAGAACTGACAGAGCCATTTTTCTGTCTTTAAATAAACACACTAATTAATAATCGTTTAACATATAAAATGTTGTAAAATATTAGAAAATTTAGCACATGAAATATTATGAAATATAAATATGTGACCCTTTCGATGCTATACAATTTTTATCTGAATTATTCTTTTATTGATATTTTACTTCTACTTAAATTACTCTACTCACTGTATGGTTATTTATTCAACTTAGTGAAACTGTAAGTAGAAATTCATTTATTTAGCGATGTAAAAAACACGTAAGAGTATTGTAAAATTGTAAACTTTAAGAATGCTAAAATTTTGTTATTGCTGCAAATTGGCAAATCTATTTCGATGGTTCCACAAAATGCTCACATTCTAAGCCACGCATTGGGCGTGCATTTTTCGAAAATGAAAACCACTATTTTTACGAAAAGATGCTGGTCTTCTAAATAACTGAAAAATCCATTTTCAATACGTAATATAAATATAAGTTATAAATTTTCACTTCTCCTTAATTCGAGTGGATTCTATAGTACCCACCATGTAGTTGATTGTTGAACAATTAATTGTGCGAGAATTAATATTATTTGCAATTTAATATATCGAAAAATATTTAACAAATATTAAAAAATATTTAATAAATAAATTTTTAAATATTAAAAAATATTTAAAAAATGTTTAATGAATAAATTTTTAAATTTTTACTAAAAAATATTTAATAAATAAATTTTCTATGTGGGAAAGAGAATATAAGTCAAATTAAGATGATGTGAATCAGTATATTTTCAACAAAATAGACAGATGCATGAACAGATACATAAACTCTGTATCGAATATAATTTAACCCAATATGCGTAGTATATCTGGTCGTAAAATAGTTAAATAATAAAGTTAATAAATCGGCATCAACACCTCTAAGCAACACAGTCTTATCTGCTAAGATTTTATCCAAAACTGACAGGACGCTCCAAACTTTTGGATAACAGTGTTATACTTTATACTTGCCTCCCCTAAGACTTGTTAGAGTTAAAATGTTGTACAAACGAAGGCAGAGTAATGCAAAAGTACCATGCACGGGAAATAAGAACTGGAGGAATGCGTAAAGTCGAAACGGTTAAACGATGGCTATTAAATGTGCACGTCTGTGTATGTGTAGGTGCGAGCATTCTTACGGGTAGCGAAAGTGCAGGGTTTGGAATGAAGTTTGCTTTAGAAAATACTGCTAATAGAGACTATCCCGAGAATTTCGGTGCGCAGGTGGAGAAAGTTAAAAGAAAAGGCGAAGTATGTTCCGTTCAAGTGTTTTATATTTTATTCATCAAATATTTTCAATTCGAAATAGCCTTTTTTTCTTTGCACGAATTATATAATTCAACGTAAGTTTTTAAACATTTTCATACGACACTCTTGATTTTGACACGACAGTTGAAATAACTCAAGATAATTCAGAATTATTTAATTTAAGATCTAGATACGAAATTTATTCGTATAAAATTATATTTATAAATAAGCTACAAATTCTCGTTTCTAGATTTAACCCTACTGTGATTAAAATGATTAAAATGTAGATTGTACATAATTCGAAGTAGAATTATTTGGTTTGTGAAACTTCTTCTATTTCTTAAATTATATTTGTTTGAAATTAGCAAAGTTATATATGTTTAAAGGAAACGGTGTACTGCTCGCAACGTATGAATATTTTTGTACAACGGGTAACAAAAGCTTCAAATGTGTTTTCCTCAAAAAATATTTTATTTTATAATATTATTATTTATACTATTATTTTATAATATTTTATTTTTTGTATTGCTCGATTGATTGTAAGTATGAATATTTTTGTACAACGGGTAACAAAAGCTTCAAATGTGTTTTCCTCAAATCCATACTTTTTGAATTGGCTGACGGGATATCTCACGTTTTAATTGACCGATTGATTTAAAATTTGGAGAAGATTTTTATCGGATGTACCTTTATCGCATGAACTACGGATTTCAAAATCTGATGTTTTTTTCTATTTTTTTTTTTTTTTTTTTTTTTTTTTACCACTCAAAAGACAAAATACACAAGAAAAATCGATATTTTAACTTCAAAATGCTGCCATATTTTTAATTTTCGAAATTTCGCTGTTTCCGTGGTTCGTGCGATAGCCATATTTATACTAATTAAGATGCATTTTTTGGTTATTTAGTTTCAAATAACCAGGTGGACCGGAATCACATCAGCCATTCGAACCCGTTTTTAAAAGCATGCTTTACCTAAGGCTACACATATAATTTCCACAACTTTTATTAATTTCGTTAAATAAAAATTGTAAATACTCTTTAAGTATGACTAAATCTGTGTGCGAAAACTGCATACCAAAATGTATCGTGGTTTCCTCAGAAAAAAATCCCAAAGTTCCAGAATTTTCCCAGAAAGTCGATTTTTTTCAAGCCGGATTACCAGAATACTTCCGTAAGAAAAAAGAAGAAAAGGGATTGCAGTGAGAATTAAGAGTGCCCGCGGGAAACGAAAGGCTCGCGAGGGATTCGCGGGCCCGGAAGACAGTGGCGAGAGAATCGAAAGAAACAACCGGGTGAATGCGAAAGGTTGCGGAAAGAAGTATAGTTCGAGGGGTTGCGGGCGAGAAACGAAAGAGAGAGAGAGAGAGAGAGAGAGAGAGAGAGAGAGAGAGTCTTCCGTCAAACGGGCGCGGTTGGCCCCTGCCTTATATATGCCTCTCTCTGTCTCCCCATCTCGGAAAATCGATGTTCCGCGACCTGGAACGAAATTCCAGGGGAGATTCCAGACGGAAAGACCGTTTTCGCGGAAATTCTCGCGAGTTAATCGCAAATAACGCTCACGCGCAGCCGAGATGATAGCTCGCTCAGCTATTTCGCAGCGTGATTCGACTCGATATCGCGGCATTATAAAATAATAATAATAATAATAAAAAAAGAAAAATAACAAAAATAAACGATGGAAGGAAAAAGAGGAAAAAGAACGAGAGAGAGAGAGAGAGAGAGAGAGAGAGAGAGAGAGAGAGAGAGAGAGAGAGAGAGAGAGAGAGAGAGAGAGGAGAGAGG
>NW_025110259.1:302438-337387 GCF_011392965.1 Frieseomelitta varia
GAGAGAGAGAGAGAGAGAGAGAGAGAGAGAGAGAGAGAGAGAGAGAGAGAGAGAGAGAGAGTGAGATAGGAGAAATGGTACCACGGGACTGGCGCGGGCCAGCTGCGTGTAAACAATAAATCGAGCCCATAGGGCGGGCCAATTATGCCGTTCGATCGGCAGAATTATTGATGTTCGATGCGGTTCCGACAACCAGATTCCGGGCGAGCGCGACGACTTGCTCGCACGGATACGGAAATTGAATTTTCTCGCTTGACGAATTCGTCGCGGGCACGGACGCGTTGTCCGCGGAAATTCTCCTGGAGGTTTTTGCATGGCGGAACAAAGAGGCGTATCAGCCGATGCCGACCTCGCCAGACATTTAATTGATCATTTTCTGGCCGCTGAATGACGTGGAAATTGTTCGCTCGTTCTGGTCCCTCTCTCCCCCCTCCCTCTCTCTCTCTCTCTCTCCCCCTTGTTTCCCCTTTCCGTTCTCCGCTCTTTGTCCAGTCTCTCTCTGCTCTTTCGTTATTGCCTCGGGAATATCGTTATACCCTTGGAACGCGGTCGGCTAATGCGATCTTGATCGTCATCGCTTTGAACTGGAACGCGTTTGTCTGTTCGTTCGATTGCGGAACAACGCTCCGATACTCATAGGATCGCACGAGCGTGCTTTTGGTCTTTGCTTTGGTACGGAGTTTCGGACAAATGGCGGGACGAGTGTTTGTTTAATCGATTTGACGAGCTCTGCGGGCAATCGATAAAGACACGATGATTACATATAGAATTACGGGGCAGTGTCATCGACGGTGAAAATTGTCCCGGCGCTAGCCCGTCCCGGGCTACGCGTTAGAGAGAACTCGTTGCCGAATCTTCGGGACGCGTGAGTACACCGCGTTAAATGGATATGGAAATTTCACTTCATTTCGTTGGGGGAAATTGAAAGGCCCGAGCTTCATACTCGTCGTATTATCGCTATCCTGTCACTATCGGACACCTCTTTACCAAGTTTCTAATGTTTAAGATGAGAAATATGGTGATTTAATAACAATCACGCACACTTTTAATAAATAAATACTGGGATTGATAATTGTTCGTTTTCGGAGATCAGTGTAAAAATTTTCTTTTTAATATTCAATATTCATCAATTAATTTTCTTATTTATTTTACGACTAATATGTATTGCAATTAACAATGTATGTTAAACAACTGTTTAAATATTTCCAAATGTATACAAACATACTACTGCTCAGTAAGTTTTAAATTTTGAAAAGGTACGGATAATTTTTAACTTGTTTTTATTAGTTATAAATATCTTTTGTACAGATAAATTTTCCTTATTATTCGATTGAACTATTCAACTAGTTATATTATAAGTCTAGTAAAGAAGAAGTAATAGCATAGTGATTATACCCTGTAAATGTAAAATACTCGTAAATTATTTGTTGTGCAAAAAACAGTAGTATAGGTAGGAAATTAATACTTTTTCATCTTATTATATTCATCATTTTGTTTAAAAAAGTGGAGATGTCCTCAACTATTTTTTTTTTTGTATGACAGATACAAATAATTTGCACTTGTCGATTAAAACAAGATGGCCCTACATGTTGTGTATATACATATTTATGTACTTGATGAAAAGGAGATTAAAAAATTTCTAGAATCTGTTTTACATCTCACAACTTTTAGAAATAAATCGATAAACGATTTAGTAATTTATATATATTATTTATATTATTTACATTGTTAACGAAAATATATATTATATTTATAAATATTATTATACATTATAAATATACATTATAGTTAGTAATTCGTAGTAATCGTTATGCAATATAAACGAATCGATAAATAATTTTTTATAAATCACGTACACATTTATTTACCTCACGAAAGATAGATTACACAGTGTACAAAAGCTATTTTACAGCTTTTCACTAATCGTTATGTGTCATAAACGAATCGATAACGTAACAATAGCATTTACAAGTTGAATCGAGAACGCTGATAGACCAAGTCCGTAGATTTCAGCAATCGACTTATACGGAACCCATACGCATAACTTAAGGACCATTTGAAGGCAATGAATATTTCCTAGGTCAGTTGTCTCCTGAACTCCGAATCTCTCTCCCATTTTTGCTACCATTTGAGAACCAATTGCTTCCATAAATTCGTTCATCATCGATTACGCTGCGAATTCGGCAGACCCTTTTCGAGTAAAACATATCCGTTTTCGAATTTCGACACGATTCTCTCTTTGTAAATTTGCCGACAATATTTTCTCTCTATATGCGTTGGTTATTTCTTTTGATATCATTACAGATAATATTCTGCTTGAAATTTCACGCAAAGGTGAATAGCATTCTGCGTAAATGTTGCTACACGATTAAAAATACTATATGAAAATTTTAACGAGCAAAGACTTGTGAAAGCCTTTACCATGCATTTGTAGTATAATGGAACGTGAATAGTAAACAATAATCTTATTTTTATTATTCTTGGTATAATATAGGAAAAAGATAGATTAACGTTAATTAATATTTTATTTATCGAGTTAATTCAATAGTAGATGTATTGATTTTACACTTATAGAGGTAGACAGCACTTTAGAAGTATGCATAAACACATATGTATAACGTGGAATTTATTTTATAAACCAATTTATTACACAAAATGCTTAATTTGTTTCGTTCAATCCAATAAATTAATATGATCATACGTAAATACTGTTTTGTTTTGTTCAGTGAATTTAATGTCGCAACAGCTGCTGAGATTAGTATCGGCGGCAAGGTGTGAAACTACGAGTATGGAAACTGTGGAACTGTGATTAAGAGTTGGCCCTACAGTTTTTAGCTGGGCTCCAAATTAATTAGACCACCGTATTATATCAAAAGTAAATCCGTTATCGTTTCACGTGTTTATCACGAGTTTTCAACAGAGCATTTCATGTTCCCGGGCTTTGTATCTTAATTATTCGTAAAGTACGTTGACGAAACCTACGTAATTTCAATTTTCACACAAAGTGAATGTTACACCATTATAAATTTGTTTAATAATTGTCTCAACATTTTGATAATTGCTATTTAGAAAGAAGAAATTCATTTAAAAATTGAACTATCGTAGTATTGAAGGATGGTATAGTTCTTTTTCTTTTTTTTTTTTACAATCATAGTTTGAAGCAATTATTCTCGAGATCGTTTCAATTCCCATGGAATCGAAATTAATTACTCGCCATTGAACGTGTACGCAGAGTGCAATCGTTATAATATCTAAGAAGAGTTCATGATTGTCCGAGTGTTTCCCAAAAACAGGTAAATTAAAACTCTCCGGAAGGTATTCCATTATTTCGGGGCAATCAATTAACGCGAGGCTCGGCAGCAGCCGGACCGATGCATTTGCCAGGTCGTTCAATCGCGGCAGTCTCGTAATCGATATTTACACGCGGCTCGGTCAAACTGTCAGGCAGTGGTACGCGTGTCGCTCGACATTTCAATGAATAAAGTGACCAGCGTCACCCTAAATTTTCGCGCCCCATGCCGAGAGGGTCCGGGGTCGATCCCTATTCTACGAATTATCCCCACCTGGACATTATGGTTTTCGTTCAGCCCTAACCCCAGCGAGAATAGCCGAACGTCACGGTGAGAATCGACTCGAGCTGTACGAACGTGTGTTTCCTCATTTTCTATCGTGTCGAACTGTCGTAAGGAAAGGCGGGGCGAAACGAGCTGTCGAGGTGAGAAAAATCATTATCACGGCGGATTTTCGAATGACTGTCCTTCAATAATCCGACAATATTTTCCTAGTTACAGTGGAATTAATTCTAAATGTCTGGGACGATACCTAATTTCAATGATTTGATAATTTTCCTACGTATAGATTGAGTTACGCCCATAGCAGGAATTATGGTTCTGAATTGTATGAGAAATTGTATTCTTACGGAACGCATGAACCTGAATTCTCAATCGGAGGATTAATAAATTAACAAATCGTATAATGACGCTTTCAATGCTTTACGTCTATACACCATATAACGTGTTCTGATAACTAATATCTACAGGCAAGAAATCAATAGTAATATTTTTATAGCTCTAATGATCGTATGTCGATCTCGTTTATGTATAATTATGGTATTTTAATGAAATATGGTATTTTAATCGTATTGAAATAAGATGAACATTTTGACACGATTTTTGTCGAAAGTGTGTTATAATGGATACGAACGTCATGGATAGATATTATTTCTTCATTAAATAATTAATAGACGCACCATATGCGTCATATAAATGCAGTAAAACCTCGTCTATTTTCCCTTTACACGAATTAATTAATGCTAAATATTATGGAGCTTATAATTGATTAGCTTCTGCTATCCGAACGTTCGCTCTTATTATTGGAGCAAATAAAAGCAGATTTTGTAGGTAGCTAGTAAGCTTCCAGTATCCGAAATTGTCGATTATCGTTATCTGAACGACCTTGTTCTCCAACATGTTCGGATAAGCGATTTTGTCAATATTTCGCAAGAAAATATGTACAATTAATTTAGATATCTATTAAAATATAAAAATATATAAAAATATATACTCTATAAAAATATGACGATCATAAACGTTATAACATAATGTGTTTAATAAGCATTATAACATAAATAATCATAAACATAAATCAATAACAAATACGACTTGGAATGTTTGGTATTGAAACATTTGCGTAGAATGTAATTTCTGCCTTTTTGTTTATTAGTATAACATTAGCACAACATTATGTACATCTTATTTTTAGCCTATAGAAAAGATCTGAATTTATAAATATACTTTCAGCTACCAAAAAAAAGAAGAAAAAAAAAACAAGTGGAATTTTTTCAAAATCAATCTATACTCTTCAATACATGAATTTTGTGTTTTTTTTTGTAGAATAACGAAGCATACTTCATCTTGCCTCTCTTATCCTCATTTCTGTGTAGACTAAAGTGGGAAAACTTCATTAATTACGTAAAAGATAATTATTTGAACAGGTAGGAAGGAATTACGTTTCATATAATTTACGAGAAAACCGAGAAATAAATCTTCTTCCACTTACAATTAGAGAAATAAATAATAATACAATGACGGGAAAGTAATTGATTAATTGTAAATAACGAAATTGTTTCGCGAAAAATATCCTTCGAAAACTTTATAACACGTATCGCATGCTCGCGAACAGAGTGGAAAAATTCAAAAACGTATATTTTCCAGGAGAAAACTGATATTATTTTGTTAATTAAAGAAATAGAATTCAAAGCAATACACTTTTCATTTTATCAGTATTTGTTCACAATGATAGTCTAGACAAAATTAATAATAAGAGATATTTATAAAATGCAGCGCGTGAATAATCACTTTCTGTTAGCAAATAAAATTTTCCAAATTGTTCAAGGACTGTCTGTATAATATTTTCATAATAATAATCAAGAATCATGTTTGACTCACTTCCTTCGCAAGGATACAATGTTGTACATTTAAATTCTCGATTATTTAAATTTTAGTCTCAAATTTCAAGATAAATACATAAAAATTCTAAAAATGTTTGTCTGCAATATATTTGATCCTCCATAATGTCCCCTTCAGCATAGTGTCAGGTGAATAATGCGAATAAAATTTTCATAATTGTTCAAGAACTATCTCTACAATATTTTCTTTTTTTTTTTTGCGGCACAATGTTGCCCCCATTTAAATTCTCCATTTTTTTTTAAAATCATAGTTTCAAATTTATTCAAATTTCAAGATAATCACCAAAAAATTCTGAAAATGCTTCGACAAATCGTCACATCGGCGATACGTTTGATTCTCCTCAAGTTCCCCATCTTGCTCTATATTCCCCCCCCCCCCTACTAATCACGAGAAGGATTATTTCAGACGAGCCTCATGTCGGAAGTCGACCCCGATATTTTTTCTAATCCCACCACGACTGCCACAGCACGATCCCTCGTCGTTCACGGGATTTTCGGAGACCCACATTCCCTCTGAAAGGAAAACGCCAAGCCAAGCCAAGCCAAGCCAGGCGACGCTCTATACGTTATGAAAGATATTTTCTGAAGGGACGTCTATAAATCAGAGGTTAATGACGGTGGCGGGCTTGATAATTGTCCCGTTGGCGATGGCGACGTGGCGCCGCGTACGCGACGTCGAGATTTCGATAAAATATTATAGAATGGAAGTCGCTCTCGTCGACGTTGATACCGTATTGTATAATACGGGGTCAGCGTGAATTATGGTAACCGATAGACAGTTACGCACGCATGCGATTCCTTAATAAGTGGTTGATAACTCCGCGCGGGTATAAATCATCGTGGGTAATTGGCGCGAGCTACTTGCACTGCAGTGTGATCGGGGAAGATTGAAAAGCTCGTTTCGTTAATATAATTTTTATGTAATTTTATATAAATTACGA
Organism: Frieseomelitta varia; assembly: GCF_011392965.1. Taxonomy (NCBI): domain Eukaryota; kingdom Metazoa; phylum Arthropoda; class Insecta; order Hymenoptera; family Apidae; genus Frieseomelitta; species Frieseomelitta varia. Next base: position 308,847 of record NW_025110259.1, read on the forward strand.
GTTCCCTTTTTCTTACTTTTCTTTCCTTGTATCCCTCTCGTTTATTCCGCTGTTAATAATTTCGTGGAAATTCAGACAACGAACATGTTGATTTAGCGTGGAAATTCAAGGAACGAAGGACGATGCTGTGATTTTTACCCCCCGTCGGCGTAACGCTGTGTTGTTGACTGTTGGCATGAGATATAAATCAAAAATTATGTGTTGCGCTCCGAAAGGGGTATTTTATTATTTCACCCGCGTGGCGAACCTCGGTATTGAATTAGACCAAGCAGCTGGGCCCGCATAAATCGTTTATGTATCTGTGTGCCAAGCGGACGTAGCTACTTATTGAATTAAATATATATATTTTTTTATTTGTATTTATTACGTGGTTCGTAACGTTAAACTAACGCTAAACTAACTGGTCATCTTTTGTGGTAAAATATATAATATTTCGTTGATAATTACGTATAATATTTGTAAATTATATTTGCGATACTTGTAATATTTCTATTATCATTAATAATAATGTTAATTTATTATTTCATTAACATTCCATAGCATTTTTATAAAAGTATCTTATTGAAAATTCACGAAATCCAAAAACCATTACCTGGAATCTAAAAAGCAATTTTGTTACCAAATAATTCAGATTACAATTTTTGTACTTCAAACTTTCAGTATCAAATCGATCTGCTGAAAAATTAATTTTTTCATCTTTCTAGAACGTTATATTCTTTTTACATTAGATCGAAATTATCCATCTATTCCTAGCGATCGAAATTTATATCAAAGTCTCAATAAACGTATAAATTTTATCTTTTCTTGGGATTGATGTATCATTCATTAACCTCTTGCGCGCGTCGAGAATATTTTTTTGTCTCCAAGTTTTAAGTATATTTAAGTATAACCCAGGCAAAACAAGTAAGAAATTTATTACTTCTCAGTAATTTCTATCCAGTGATATCGTACCGACGAGTTCAAAAGAAAAAAGAAAACGACGAATTATTGCATTGAGGTTCGGTCACTCGTTATGGTCCGCAATTAGTTGCCAGCGCAAGTGGTTAAAGAAATGATCAGACGTCAAAGAGATCGATCGCCGGCAGAAAATTTCGGCGCATCGAACATTAATAATAGGAGAAATTCGGGATACATACATATATATATATATATATATATATATATCGTCGTTTAATCCTAATGAGAGCGCGGGCATTCCGATACTCGTTGATCTCTGGAGTAGCGGGAAACGGAGCGCGGGCGCTCGAAAATCGTATAATCGAGATTACATTATCAATTGCAACGCAATTCACAATCAAGCCAGTTTCCAAGTTACAGCAAAACTAGATGGCTGAAATAATTGCAACATCAGCTGACGTTTGCTGTAAATTCCAGACTTTAGGTCGCCATCTGTCACGCAAACTTGGCGCCATACGCTCCGGTGGTTTCTTACCAATCTACACCGTGCCGTGGAAAGTTTTGTCCCGCAGCCGTGCCCGTCTCTCTCTTCGCCTCTCTCCTTGTGCCTCGTTTTCACCATTGTGCGGCTTCCTTTCCAGAAAATATCGCTGCTTATGCATCATCAACAAATAATTACAAGCCTCACCTTCTTTCGTTCTACAGAGTCGGGAACTTTTTATCTTTCGAGGATAGGGGAGTAGGAGTGAGAAACTTTTAGCGCATAAAGATGATACCCGGCGGTCTTCTACCGCGCAATAACGATATTTCACGGTCGTACCGCGACTCTTCTTCGCGGCTCTGCGCCTTAAAAAAAAACGAACGCCGGCCCGTCGTTCGAGCCCCTCTGCCGCCGAGAACTTTCCAATTTTGTAAATTAAAAATACCTGCACCTCTGTTGTCCCGCCCGTTCGAACTTTCCCGGCGACCGATCGATCAATAACCGCCGGTCGTGTCTGAAATAACAGAAAAATTAAAAAACATCGCCCAGTAAAGAGAAGTCGCCCGCCGAAGAGAGGGGAAAAATTTTAGTTCAAAGTAAAAGTAAGAGCGACACGTTTCGATGGCGGGATTATCAGATTATTTTGCAACGGGGATGTCTCTCTGCGTGCACACGCGGAATCGACGCTGGGTAGTATAAGGATAAACGTATTACATTGTTACGTCGGTAGTATAAGGATAAACGTATTACATTGTAAATTAATTTCACGTGCAGCAGTATTGGTCGATAATAAATGAATAATGCCGTTCACGTGTGATCAATATTAAATGTCATAGATAATTTACGCTTTGTTGCGCGTTGCGTAGTTTTGTGTTACGCTCGCGAGTACAAGGTGAATCAATGTACTCCGATGATCGAATCATTTTAAGAATATAATCGCAAAGTGAAACGATCTTTCATTGAAGTGAGATATTAATTTTGATGTAAATGATCATCGTTTCTGAATGACGCGCAATTACGTTAATTTTGATAACACGATAAGACTTGACCTAGAATGTATATGAATACACGTACGCGTAACATCTCCAAATGAAGATGATTGATCACGGGAATTTAATACGTTTCCAATATTCGTCGTAATACAAATGAATGGGAGATTGTCGTTGCATATCGATCGCGTAAGCAAAGTTATGCAACTTCTATGAATTAATGCAAGTCTTCTATGTTTCGACATTGTTGTTCATGATTGTTTATGATTATTTTTTTAAAAATATGTTTGTTTTCTTTTTTTCTATTTTGCAGTAGCGAAGATCTGTTTGTACAAACTTCGAATATGTATTAAAAAGTCATAATCGTGCTAGTATGAAAACTATTGTACAAATTTTTGTTGATATATCGTTCCAAATTTGCTATACGTACTTGTTATTAATTACATGCGAAATAAACATATTGGAAATTTTATTTATTCAGTAATATAATCCAAACTGTTACATGTGTGTCTACTGTTAATAAATTCTATGAAAAGAAATAGTAAATTTTTATCAATAATTATACTGGATGGATATAAATTATTTAACATTCATTAAGGCATACAATTATTAATACTGATTATCATTATCAACTGATACTAATTAATACTTGATTTTAACATTTAACCAATACCGATTTTTAAGTTATCCTTCTTGAAATTATAAAAGACAGTTATACCAATAATATTCACAATGAAATTCGAAACAACACGTGTCGATAGCAATTAGATTTGAGCACTTTTGGTTGTAAAGTTTTGTAATCGTCCTCGTTACCGAGAACCACATACCGATTCATGAAATTCCCAAAGTAATTTGCGGTACAAAATTTTCACAAACTCGAAATGAATCGCAACGCGTTCGATATTTTTTTACCTTGATTTTTCGTCTCTCTCCTCTGCCGGGCAATTCATTTCCAAGCAAACAACGCGCTCGAAATTCAGCGACGACCAAAAAGAAGCTTCGGAAATTCACGCGCCGGCAACCACGAGCGTCATAATCAAGCGATATAATTCTTCTTAAGAATATCGAAACAGCTTTCTGAACATTTGAGATATCTACCGCCGAGTTTCGATTATTGTCCAAGAGACAGCTGAGCGTGAAATTTCATTCGACGGTGGAATCATGCCGGTCTCGTACATACCTGCATGTATATATCGACAGCGGCGCGCCCGTAATTCGCTTTTTATGATCCACTCGGACACGGACCATTCTCCGAAGATTCATTACGGGCAAAGTCTAATAAAGCCACTCTTACCGTCCCACTTCGTTTCCATTTTTCTCGCTCGTTTCTTTCTTTTTTTCTTTTTTCTCTTTTCTTTTTTTTTTTTTTTTCTTTCTCTGGCGGCGGAAGCGCGAACACTGCCATACTTCCGGCGTGACGTAAATTGAGCAACGTCGTTGAGATTCGCCAGAGGCACGGTCCATGGGGGAGTCTTAACGGAGGAGAGAAGCTGAAGAAAGAAAGAACGAACGAACGAACGAACGAAGGAAAGTAAGTGGGACGTTCCATGCCAAATCGATCAGCCATTCTGATCAAAGAGAGGGCTTTGAATGTAAGCCGAGTGCTCGGCCGGGATTGCCAAGGAAAAATCTAATTTGAAACTTAAATGGAGGAATTTGTATCCCGTTGCTCTTATGACGACTCTTTACGCGTAGGAAATGAAAATCACCGGAGGAGCGCGCCGGTAGATCGCGATTCTTGCGCGATTCCATCGTGATTTCCGTTCTACTCGAGCCGTCTCTCTGCATCGTTGATTCTACGTTTGAACTGAAAAACACTACTTTTTTTTCTTCTTCTTCTTCTTCTTGTTTGTCTCCTGAATTTCGAGCAAGTTTTATTCGTTCCACGATCAACAAGCGGAAAATTGTTTCAAGACAATTTTGTTGTTTTGTTGTTTTTAGGAGAGTACTGATTAAAAGGCGGCCAGTAGAGAAAAACTTGTCCTGCGAATTTTTACGTTTTAACATTTAGAAATTTCGTGTATATTATTTTTGGTTGTTGGAAAATTGACGTACAATTTGAGAACAAAACGAAGCTTTGACAGACGAAAGAAATATCCTTTCGCATTTGATATCTGGAATTTCTTTATAATCGAATAATTTTAATCTTTCTGTGACTAAAAAATTATTTAGGAATATCCAGTTAATTAAACTCCTGTTTCAAAGTTTCAGAACAAGTACAATATTTGTTTCAAAATCGTAAAATGAAAATACACTTTGTACAATAAATAATCTGTAAGACGTTGATATATGAATAATTATATTATTTAAAAATTATCTCTAATAAATAATTATTAAAAATAAAAGGCTTTTAGGCTTTTGAGTCGGAGTATAGTATGTTACATGCAATTTTTCAAACATATGAACCTGAAAGGTATAACAAATAGTGTTTTGCAAATAAATTGCATACAAATTTGTCTTAGAAAAATAAGAAAATGATCCAACTCATGATTGTTTAATAATAAATTCGATCGCGAAGAAATTAAATTTCACAGACCAAAATCGTGATAATATTCTTGTACGAAATGCTTTTCTTTCAACGTTTAAAAATTGAATACGCCAGCATTCAACATTCTTTTTACTTCACCGTAATTCTACGTTTCATACCAAACGATTAAAATATTTTTCGCTTGTAATAACTTGTAGACTCGGCAAACTTTAAATTTTTCATCTCTTTAAATTACGTATCAACCGAAATACAGCAAAATACGTATTCAAATTTACGACAATTTAAAATGAAAACAGTTTCACGCTCGCGGTTGCCTTTATGAATGCAAAATATTTCCATTTAATCGTAAAATTAAATCAAAACTCCCATTTTATTTTTCCACTCTCTTGAACGTTATACGTGGCAAGAATTGGTCGATATCGCGCATCACGTTTGGAAAATTACAGCCAGGAAAAAGGAAAAATTTGAGGATACAATTTATATGAAAATAAATGTCCATTTGTCATACCGAGACATTTAAATTAATATAATTAAAGTTAGCAAATATATTGCGTATTTTAGAGTGTAAAATAGGTGTCCCGTAATTAGTGATACAATCCAGTAGAAGGTGAAAAAAATGAATCGAAAAGAAAGAAGAAAATTTCACCATTAATTTTCATTTTCGAGAAAATTGAGTTTGAAAATTTATCAAAGCAAGAATCTATTTTCTTCAAAAGTGACATCCTAAACGAATAAATTTTACTCCACACTTTTCATTCATTTTTGCGCGTTGAATATCCTCGTATCGATTAATCACACCTATCTTAAATTCAAATACACTCGATAAACGTTCAAATTCAATAATCACGGAAACAAAATTTTTTAATGAAAAAATTTTATTCCTTCTCTTCCTGCTCGTAAAAGCACTAATTACCATACTAAGGCTGTTCGAAAAACCTATGAAATATCCATGGTACAGCGTTTTCAATAGAGTTCTATCTCTCTCTGTCAAAAAAATCCGCAGTCTACCAATAAGGTTACACCTTTTTTTTGAAAACTTCAACGCCAAGTCGAGCGAGTCGCGTCCGAACTTTCCCTGAAATTCCAAATAATCGCGTCATCGATCCCCAGAATTATTCCACTCTTGGGCGTGATAATAATTACTCCATACCTGGCCGCGATTGAATATTCCATAATCCCGGAAGCAGTCGCGGATTTTAATAACCCGCCGCGGTCGGTGAAATTAGATGAAGCGTAAAAAACGCGCGCTGCAAATCATCTTTACTCGATGAATTGATCCTGGCCGCTTTCCATATTTAAATAACGGCCCTCGGCGTCGTGTTCCGATGGATTTTCGAAATTCAAATTCGAAATTCAACCGGATTGACGGGCACGGTGAAACGCGTGTGATCTTAAAACCCCGTAATAAAATAAACTGGAAGACTCGCGCGACACGCTTGTGTATATAAATCCGTAATTAAAACGGTCGGATCGCCGGGAATCGGTGTTTCTGCATTTTGCCAAAACGCGCGCGATACAATTTCGGTAATTTAGAAACACGTTAAACGAGAGCGCGTGTCAAATTAGGTCAGTGTGAGAGCAATCTCGCATTTATTTTATTTCAGTCGGCACGGCCGCGCTGCACTTGTTAGCACTGCAATTGTTAACGACTGTTTTATTCGCGCGTTTACGCACTCACGGCGCAAAAGTAGCGCGAACGTTTGGGAAACTCGACGCGTATCCTACTTGCGATCTGACTTAATCCGCGCTGGTTACAAAGTGATTTACACGTCAAACGCGGCGAGCCTCTCGCGTGCATGTTTAAAAATTTACATCCGTTTGTAGAAACGATACGAGAATTTGTTATCTTCAAGTTGGATCGCAAAGAATTTCCAAGACCAGGTCTGACTCGTATTAAAGCGAAAAAGAGCACGGGTTTTTCAACTGAAATTCGTTCTAACGTTCATTTTCGCGAGAATTTTTTACATTTTGTGCCGTTTTAACCCAAATGTTCAAAATTCAATAGCTTCGCGAAAGAAAATCGTGCAGCAAGTTTTAGTCGGTCGCTGCGAGTGTAAAGCTTCAGTCTTTAAGTCGCAAGAAATTTTGTTGTTTCGAGAAGAAATTTATGAAAATTTATAAAAATTTATTTTTTTTTAATACCTTGAATTCACAGCATTAATTCGAGGGACAATAGTATCTTCATTTTCGCTCTTACTGTATGGATACAAGAAAAGATTTTTGTGAACAATGACTCCAGGATTTTAAAAGTAGAAGCTTCGCGCATTAAAATGAGGCCAGATTCATTGCTGTATTATTTCTCGTTACGAAACTATTACAATTAACAATTTAAATGTCGTCAATTTTTCGAGACATTGATTTGTGCTTTAAACTGTTGCAACTTCGTAGAAACAAGTCGCATGAACAATGAAGTTGACCTCATTTTATAGGATAAAATCTCCACTTTGATAGCTTTGTGTTAGTTTCCTTTTTTCAAAGATGTTTTTGCGTCGCGTAACAAATGAGAAAATAAGGATACTTTTGTTCTTGTTTGTCAAAAAATTGTCAAAATTCAACTCTGAAACAAATATTTTTCGTGACTAAATCTACGATGATTTTGAATCGTCCAAGTTCCTTGTTTACAACGACACCTTGAGGCTTTCTGTGCGATTTTTTCCGCTAGTTTTGTTGAACTTTGAATATTAGAGTTAAACGTTAGGATTTCTCCAATTTTTATCGTTCGAACTCCAACGTTCGAGGATCGATAAGTCGAGAAAAGTCGCCAGAAAATGTCGCGCAGCAAGTTTTAAGCAGGTCAACGTCATTTTCAAAATTACGATAGATCTGCAGTTTAAATTTTCATAATCTTCGACAACGAAAAAATATCCTTGCTCTTTCACCAGCTGCGCGATGCTGCCAAAAAAATTCTTTCAGACAAAAAAGAATTTGAGGCTGGCAAAGTAGATGTTTTGCGTTTCGAGACGAGGCCGACCTCGATTGTTATACGAATTTGCACCAACGCCGGATTGTTTGCGAAGTTTAAAGTATCGATAATTTTTCATCGTGTGTGAATGCTCTCTGCAAGCTTGCAGCGCTCCCGTTGTAACTTCAATCCTTGAAAACTGTGAAGATCGAGAGAGTTGAATGCCACGAGAACGAGTATCTGTTCCGAATCCAAGAACGCAAGCTTCCTTTTTAACCCTTTGACTACTGTTGGCGCTTAAAGACGCTTGGTAAATTGGCGCCTAAAGGTGCTTAAAAAAATTGCTCTTACGATTATGGCGCTTAACCTACTTTGATTCACTGACACGAGAGCCTATAGCCTGTATAAAATTTTATCGACCATAATTCTAGCAAATCTCATTTGAACCAGACGTAAATGAATACTGATTCAACAATTACATATTCCGTTAGTCATATATTATTCAGATATGTTTATTTTATACAGTTATTTCTTTTTATATCTTTAAAATGAAAAATTAGGATAGTGAAAATGGTCAGAAAAAGTAGACGCAAACGTGACACAACAAATGATTCATGTTTTGTAGGTACGATGTAATTGTTTGACAACTTGGTACAATCACCGTACTACAGAGAGAAAGAATAACTGCGTACTTTATTTTTAGAACGTATATTAAATAAGATGTACGCCAAAAAAATATATATTCTTATATAATGTAAATTACAACGAATTAACTTAAATACTCTCTGTGCTCAAATTCTCCTTTTCAATTACTTGAAAACGACTGTGTGTTTATCTCCTTATATGTATCCCTAACGATTAGTTATAAATCTCCTTGACGATTGTTATAAAAAGCTCAATGTTAATGTTAAATTTTTATCATGTGCACTAACCGTTCAATGCAGAATACGAATAAACAAATAATATTGGTTTAATGCAGTGGAATTCAGTGTTTCGATTATTTTAATCACACTTCCTCAGAAATGCACGCCTAAACGAAAAATTTTTCGCCGTTCTCGGTGCGGGTCGCGACTGAATTCCTACCGTATGATACGGCCGGTATGTCTCAAAGTCTGCCGTAGTCAAAGGGTTAAACGCAAACGTAAGTGCTGCATCGATAGCGTCGTCGCGGCCAGAAACTGTCGCCGTCCATCAGACCGCGTTTCTCCGATGTGAACCGCGATTAACAATACTAATGTCGCGGAAACGTTTCGCCGACATTCTAGGTGCCGACCTCAGTGAAAGTTCATTTCGCGTTCACGACTCTACTCCGATGCGAACTAATGCCATCGTATTCCGAGGACGCGGGTTTGACGAACCTGGTCTCGTGGTTTGTCCGAGTCCTAATCGCGTGTTACTTTAATATAACGTCGACAGAAGCAAAGTGGCGAGCTTACAAATTCGTCCACCTGAACGACGATCATCCGAACAACGCACTCGTTTCTGCGTCCTTCGCTTAAGCTGTGTGTGTGTATGTGTATGTGTACAAATTCGTTATCGCATGTTGCTTTGTTATCACAACTTGTTAGCTAGCTAACGAGTCGAAGACGGTCTCTTGTTACTGCCGTGACTCGTTACTTGGGTCTGACTGTTTCGATGGAATATCGAAAAATTGGCCCGTTTCAAAGTACCTAAGTTAACGTGCTTTTACCATTCAAACGAGTATAAACTCTCTCGCTGGTATCGGTAAACAGATTGTTAGGTACGCGGTCTGGCATCGAACTTCGTTACCATTAACCCTTTAGAAGTTTTTTTTTTTTTAATAGTTCGTAGACTCAGTTCAAATGGAAGAATGTCTCGAAATTTTGCATGTTACGGTGGTATTGTAAGTAGTGGTATTTCTATCGCGTTTTTATGTTTTCTTAAATTAACAAAAACATACGATCTTCCCATATTGGGAACACGAAATCTTTAGATATATGTACAGTAATATTGTAAGTGTATTATAATACAGTAATATATACAGTAATATTAAATGTATGTATAATATATTAATATATTAACAAAGTCTTTGTTGTACAAAGACTATATTAAGTTCTATATTACCGTGTTTGATTGTATCGTGTGTATTTATTGTAAATGCAATAATTTATATTATATATTGCACATTGTATATATAATTTATACCCTACATTTACATTTCTATTGTAAATATTGTATTTATTCTATATAACTAATTTATATAGAATAAGCAATTGATATTTATTGTGCTATTTTTATTATACAAATCTAGTATTATATGTATATAGTGTTTCTGAGCTGGGGTGTACTTATAAAGTGCCTGTTCGAAATCTAGATTTCAAAACTAGCATGTATTTGTACCTACGAGTGAAATGTGAGTATTATTTATTTTATCATCAAATCAATGAGTATATTCCACTAACTCCCTAATTGTAATAACAGAATAAATGTAATGTAATAAATACCTGCATAAAGCACAATATCTATGTTAATTATCTATGTTAATTTTATAATTTCTCGCATACAATCGGTCCATCCCTATACGTTTATTCACACGAATTAAAAATCTACTTATTATTATAATCCGATTCGACTATGTTTCACGCAGTCTTGGCTTTATTTGAATACGCAATATACTCGTAAAATATTATGTAGTATAATCAACAAGAATTCAATACATTTTACTTTTACTACAAACTTTTACTTACAAAGAATTTCGAGCAATTTCTTTGTACAATATTACAGTTGGTGCATGCTTCATCCCATCGCTACTTGCAATCAGCAACGAATGACAGTAGAGATTAGGTAGCAAAACGTTGCACGCAGCTTTACAGCATAATGCAGTCGCGTCTATTGTTATAGTTGGCCAGACGCGGCGGCTCGGGCGGTCGCATGTTTCGCAACATTATCTTCCGAATTCTCGACACCCCGTGTCAAACCGGGAATTCCCTGGTCGTTGTCGTCGTCGTCGTCGTCGTCGTCGTCGTCGTCGTTGTCCGCGAAACTTGTTGCGTCGACCTGAATCCTCTGACGAGCAGGCCACGCGGAAATCGCCTCGCGCTTTTGACGCTTTCGTGCAACAAGGCCGAACGAGGCGCTCGTCCTCGCGCGATCGATTCCCCGCGGACAGCCACGACGAATTATCGTGTCGGATATCGCGGTCGAACCGCGGTTTCCGCCGGCGAAAGACGTTCCGAGAGTGCGTTCCCGCTTCACGGGGGAAATTGGTTTGACTTGCAACTTCGGCGAGAGCGAAGAGCTGTGCTACGGGAACGTGGTCTCTCATTGTCAGTTGCCCGCATTAAATTAAACTAACGATAAGTGTACAGCGCCAACTCAGTTGACGAACTCGTGGAACTTTGGGGGAGGGGGGGAGGGGGGAGAGCAAGTAATTTGTACAACTGATATGGTAGGTATAGTAGGAGTCCACTGGAGAGAATCTTAGAATTCTCAGGATTGTCGGAAAGCTCGGTATTCTCAAGATTTTCGGGATTCCTGAGAACTATAAAATTATAAGAGGAATTCTCAGAAGAAAATATCTCGGAATTCTCAGAATTGTCGAAAAGCTCGATATTCTCCAGATTTTCGGGATTCCTGAGAACTATAAAATTATAAAAGACAGAATTCTTAGAATTCGTGAATTTCGGGACTCCCGAGAATTCTTGAGAATTCAGGAAGTCTCAGAATTGTCGAAAAGCTCGATACTTTCAAGATTTTCGGGATTCCTGAGAACTATAAAATTATAAGAGGAATTCTCACAAGAAAATATCGCAGAATTCATGAATTTCGGAAGTCTCGAGAATTCTTGAGAATTCCGGAATTCTCAGAATTGTCAAAAAGCTCGATATTCTCCAGATTTTCGGGATTCCTGAGAACTATAAAATTATAAAAGACAGAATTCTCAGAATTCGTGGATTTCGGGGCTCCCGAGAATTCTTGAGAATTCAGGAAGTCTCATAATTGTCGAAAAGATGGGTACTTTCAAGATTTTCGGGATTTCTGAGAACTATAAAATTATAAGAGGAATTCTCACAAGAAAATATCTCAGAATTCATGAATTTCGGAAGTCTCGAGAATTCTTGAGAATTCTGGAATTCTCAGAATTGTCGAAAAGCTCGGTATTCTCGAGATTTTTGGCACTCCTGAGAACTATAAAATTACAAGAGGTAGAATTCTCAGAAGAGAAGGTTTTAACTGATAAAGATAAATACGGGTTATAATTAGGATATTTTAAAATTAGGAAAAATACAGGATAAAATTAGGATATTTTAAAATTTGGAAAATTTTAACTAAAAGATAAATACGGGATGTAATTAGAATATTATAAATTACGGGATAAGATTAGGATATTTTAAAATTAGGAAGAGTACGGGATAAAATTAGGATATTTTAAAATTTGGAAAATTTTAACCAAAAGATAATATTGGATATTAGATATTATTATGCATCTGATATTTTGAATGTTCGTGTCAGTTTTTCAACGTTCTTTGAATCCTGAAATTCGCAGAAATCCCGAGAATCTCCTATCGTGAGATATTTTCAGAAACCCGACCCGGTCCTACATTTTCGAGTTTTCGCACATCTCCACGAGAAATAATAACTATGTACGCGATAGATATATGTTATTTTAATTTCACTTGTAAAAAAAGCCAGTTTTTTAATATTCTTTGACTTTCAAAATCCTCGCGAGATATTTTTAGGAATTCAACCCGATCTCGAAATAAATTCTCGACCCTACATTTTCGGGTTCTCGCGTATCTCTAGAGTCCACTGATTTAGGAGCCCCGTGGTTTTTCATTCACTCAGGTTCAAATAGATGGATTCCACCAGCAGGAGTTCGTTTAATCGGATATCGACTAAAATTTCGGTCGAATAAATGCAGTTTGTGTACATAAATGGAATTCTGCTGTAGTAGGTAATTACGTGGTGAGAGAATTATAGGATTTGAACGTTTCAGGCTCGTGTAAATCGTTGATTCCTAAAAATGCACATACGAGGAGTTTAAGAAATAATGATTTTGAAATATAATTGAAAAATATTTATTTTACTGAAAAAATCAATCTTGCTACGATTAAACTCGTACGCGTTGTTGTACCTTTTCTAAAAGTTATTAAATTCTGTCACATTCCCGAGGAATATAGAGACATACGTATTAAAGTTTTTTGATGAAAGAACCGAAAAAATAATGGAAAAAAATAATGCTCGCAGAAAATAATAGAACAAAATAATGCATACGTCGTTGACTAAATAAATCTTACACGAAATTATCAAATTGTCCAAAGAAATACAAACGAACTTGTTGTACAATCTAATAAAAATCTATTAGAATAGGAATTGTAATGAAATAATAATAAATATTTACAGAAATAAAGATTTCTGCTTTGTTACGATTTCAAGTTCGTCTGCAATACGTTTATCAACTAATGGTAATAGTAATAAATATCATTTTGTGAAAAATAATGTATAATATATTTACAAATTGAAATGCATTTTACTAATGTATGTATAATTTTTTTACTTACACCATAACTACAATTGTTTTCTGCAATAGTTTCTCTTAAATTTAATTACTGCATTTCTATTTTTATTTTATATATTGCTAGAAGATATTTAAATTAATAGTACTCGATCAAAAGTAGTGCAGAAATTTTGTTTTTCATTTCTTTCAGCAATTGTTATAAATCGTTCAACTTTTTTTATATACACGCAAACAACTACAATTGGAAGGATGAAAGTAAATAGTACTCGTACAATTTATAAAAGTTTGGCCAGTTTATAACAGAAATATGATAGCGTAGAAATATATTACAAAAGAATAGAAAAATTAAATTATTTCTCAATTGCTTCATTGCTGCTGTTTGAACGCATACATTTTGATTTATATCTTAAAACATGGCGATCGATATTTCAGTTTAAAGAAATTAAATTTTTTTAATGACGCACCCCTCATAAGCACGTAATGTGATCGTGATTACGCGATATATTTATGTTATAATCCGAATTAATCCCCTGTAAATACTATTATATTGTTGGAATCGGCGATCAATTTTCATTCTTACCTGATTCAGATACTCGTTTGTTGAATATCAGTATTCCCAGCAAACACGGATTAAGAAATTGAAGATGAGAAAATTGAAATTAATTTTTATAAGAAATTAATAGATATTAATTTTCTATATTTCCATAATTTGTCTACTTTGCCTAGTTAATTAATAAATAATATTCATATATATGTATAACACCTATAATATCCATGTAATACCTATACATGTAATACATATAATACGTATAATACTGGGTTTATAATACGTACAGTACATATAATATTAACATATCTTTAATCTATAAAAAATTCATTATTCATTTTTGAAAAAATGTTTCAGACAAATCTTGTCATGTTTCGAAGGGGAAGTAATTTGACGAAATCTGTTTATTCGTAGAAACCCTGTATATTCTTTTTATCGATGCATCTTTTTACTTTCTATGAAACAGGTATTAATCTACTTGCGTCGAACAACTATTACTTTAGGAGAGATATTTTAACTTCAATTCATACTTCACAATTCCACAAAATTTTACATGATCTATCTAAATTGTACTTTATGAAATCATAAGATTTAATTTATCATTCGTGTAAAGGCATTATCAGTATTCATTTTTTTTTTTTCATATGAAGGTAATCTTCTAAAATAAAGAAAAATTGATCTGCATGAGTATTACAAGCAACAGTTTCAACTATGTCACATTTCAGATCTACCATCTTCGAAAAATAAACTGAACCAGTCATATTTATCCCCCCTCTTCTTTACGAATGACATACGTGCAAATACAAATAAATTACAATTGAGCAGCAATTTCCAAAGCCGTTTGTTCACGACTTTAATAACAGAAACACGTGTTGTTCAAAGGTGATTGAATCGTTAAGAAGATACGCCATTGAATTTAATCGAAAAAGGACGCGTTTCGCGAGCCAAAATGATGGAACGAGAGGGAACGTTGAAACACGGCGCGGTCTTAAAATTTCACGTCGAGTAATTACAATGCGAAACGTACCGCGCGAAGGATCGGCCAAGTGAAATGAAACAAAGCGAAAAACACGGTGCCGCACGATCACACGGGTCCGGTTAGAGATTTTCGCTCGGGCAAATGAAATTTAAATTTGCTCACGGTTTTTAATTCGCCGCCGACGGCTGATGAATAACCGGCGTTATACCGATCAGATCGTGGAAGTTTAATCAAACGATTGCGTGAAATGAAACAATATTAATCGGATTAGAATAAATCTTAATGGATTCCCCAGCGGCGAGATAGCCAATTAAATTAATCTGCTTTACATTCCTCGATTAACATGCTATGTAATTTCTCGAGTGCTTAATGCCGATATATATTTTGCCGCGGAACGCAAACAGTTTCAATTTAAGGGGACCGTTGGATGGCGCAACGATGTCAAACATTGAATTTACAACGGTATCAGTTTATCAAATATCTACGAGCGCGCGGAAATTAATCGGTTTTATCTCGATTTTCTCCGCGCGTGCGCTCGCGCCGTCACCGTTCCGCCCCCGGAAATCATTCTCAACGCGACGTCATCACAATCCCGAAGCTACGTAAGACACGTCGACGCACGCTCTCCAATACTTCACCGTCGATCGACACCATAATTTATCGTTTGACGGGCGTTTGATCCCCCAATTTATCGGGACAATGAAATTAACTTTTTGCGCTGCAATGACGTGCCGCGCATGTCGAGAATTTTTTGTCCCAAATTGCAACATTTTCTCAGTTTCATGGGGGTGCTCTGGTAATCCGGCTTGAAAAATCGACTTCCTGGGGATTTTGTTTTTTTCTAGGAAACCATGATACATTTTGGTATGCAGTTTTCGCACACAGATTTATTCATACTTAAAGAGTATTTACAATTTTTATTTAACGAAATTAATAAAGGTTGTGGAGATTATATGTATAGGCTTAGGGTAAAGCATGTTTTTAAAAACGGGTTCGAATGGCTGACGTGATTCCGGTTCACCTGGTTAAACTAAAACACTAAAATGCATCTTAATTAGTATAAATATGGCTATTGCATGGACCACGGAAACAGCGAAATTTCGAAAATTAAAGAAATGGCAGCATTTTGAAGTTAAAATATCGATTTTTCTCGTGTATTTTGTCTTTTGAGTGGTAAAAAAAAAAAAAAAAAAATAGAAAGAAACATCAGATTTTGAAATCCGTAGTTCATGCGATAAAAGTACATCCGATGAAAATCTGCTGCAAATTTTAAGTCAATCAGTCAACTAAAACGTGAAATATCCCGTCAGCCAGTTCAAAACACATGGTTTTGAAAAAAATACATTTCTGTTACCCGTTGTACAACAATATTTATACTTACAATCAGTCGAGCAGTACAAAAAATAAAATATTACAAAATAATAATATAAATAATAATATTATAAAATAAAATATTTTTTGAGAAAAACACACATTTGAAGCTTTTGTTACCCATTGTACAAAAATATTCATACTTACGTTGCGAGCAGTACACTTTCCTTTAAACATCTATAATTTTGCTAATTTTACGAATTCAAACAAATCCTTGTACATAGATATTCTCGAAAGTATATACTTTGAGAAAATTTAAAAAAAAATGATTTCTTTAATCCGCATTACCAGAATACTAATTTCTATCCAGTGATATCATACCGACGAAGTTCAAAAGAAGAAGAAAGCGACGAATTATTGTATATGGTTCGGTCACTCGTTGTGGTCCGCAAGAGGTGTTAAAAGCGAACGCGTTGACAAATAAACAAGGGGACGAGAGGACTTTCTTCTTTTTCTTTCTTTTTTTTTTTTCTTTTCGCAATGAAGAATTCTATTGCGGGTTAGATAAGAGAAGTTATATTTTCCTCTCTCTCGCATGTCTCCTCGCAAAAAATTATTTTCGACCACGCTTTATCTCCAATCGCGATATTTATGCTTTCCAGCCAGCGCTGTTTCAGTTGGCAATGAAAACGTGTTTAATGTTTACGATCGCGTGTTCCTCGCGATGGTAAACATTAAATTAAATTGGGATACATTTTTACGTTAGCTTCCGCACGGCCCGGGCAATTTATTGACGATCTATTTGCAATGTCAGACATTCAGCTTCGTTGTTCTGACTAAATAATTCATTCTTCTCTCCTGTTCGATATCTAGCATGTGTTGAATTTAATAATCAAATTGCTCCTTTTCTGTTTCAGGTAAGTGACAGACATCGGCGATTATTGTTTCGTGAAGCGTGTGTGTAAGTAACAATTTGCAAATATCTGGAATATGGTTTTCAATAGGGTCGTTTTACGAAGGTATTTCGCATTTTGTGTAAAATATTTGGAAATTTCATCGACACTGTAACGAAAGACAAAATTTAATACGTAATTGATAAATAATTAATTTCAAAGGTATTTTAATTTCAATTTTGCAAAGTTTATTTTATGAAAGACGAGGAAAAGAGTAACGTTCCCCTGCCTCTCAATTGCCACAAGTTCTACAGAATTAAAATCAAAATATTCCAATTTTCAATGGTGTTATCTTAAATCACACTCTATATAGCGTAACCAGAGGATGAATGCGAAAGAACGATGGGCTCCATTTAAAAACGCGGCGCAATTGAAAAATACACACGTGCATATTCTGCATTTGTGCGAACCATTCATCCTCTTTCTGTAGATAGAATTTTTCAACACAAAAAAAAAAAGAAAGAAAAAAGGAGAAAGAAGATACAGCCTTTACAGTTGCGCGAATCACTCGGCATTGTATCCTTGCAAATAAATGCAAATTAAAATATCGCGTCGTTATTGTTCGTGACAAAAAGAGAGAATTTCTTTGCTCGACAAAGATCCGATATTTATACCTTTGCCCCTGAAAACAATTTCACATTATTCCGGTGCGACGAGCGGAAAAATGTTGGCCCACGTAGCGGAGATAATCCAGGTGAAACACGTTGCAGAGCGTGATAATAATTAAATATATCCCTTTACCGTAGAGACTGCTACAGGATCGGATTAAGCGAGGCGTTTGTCTCGCGTGTCGCTTGTATTAATTCATTCGATGCTCGGTAATGCGCGTGACACATGCCGCGATTGATAACAGTTGTTCGGTACATTATCAGTTCCGTGATAATGTGATTCACTCCTGCGCGCGCCATCCGCCGAGAATCGACGCTTTCCCGGCACGAGTTCGTTCTTGCAACAACCGTGAATTCGACACTCTGCCCTTTTCGACGGATTAAAACGCGCGTTTCGTCAATACTGGTTGAAATAGAAATCGAACACGAGCTGGCTTGGCTAGACCAAAAAAAAAAAAAAAAAATAGAGTTTATATGGATACGTGTAATAATACGTAACACGATTTTTCGTTTTCGACCCGATTTAACTGGCATCGTTAGATTTTGACGTGCGCGCGCGCGCGAGAGAGAGTATAAGTTGAAAAAATAGAATAAATGTAACTTAAATGACACGAGCGAAATCTCGGCAAAAGTTCGTTTCATTTACGTACCGCGTGACATTATAGAAAGTACTACATGCTTGCTTTGGATGTTTCTCGCGTAGCATTTTAAAATTTCCTATGAATGCATGCAAATCCGATACTACTGTAATGACTAGACCGTGGATTTTTATGCATTTTGTAGCAGATTTTAAAGCTTGAAGTTGCGCGTAACGATCATAATGCAAAGAAAAATACAGTTTTGTATCGTAATTACAGTTGAGTAGAATTTTTTTTTAATTACATTCTCAAAAAATACTAACTCGCGGTCTACTAATGATAAATCTGCAAATCTATTTTTTGTTAATTAAAACATCTGTTGTTATTGTATCGTATGTTTACTAAATAATTTAAATAAAAATAATAAATATAAATAATTTATATCGACATTACATTGAATATATGTAATGATTTATATTTTTACATTTTTAAATAAAAAGCATTTGAAATATTATACAAAGGAATATTATGCATATATAAATTTTGTTAAATCTTAATGTGAAATAATAGCAGTGAAAGAAATGGTTGCAATTGTAAAATTGTAACTGAAAACTGATATTTTTTTGAGTTTAACGACACATGGTGCTTCATTTAAATTCGCATTTATATAATAAATAATTCTATGGAAAGATGCAATACTTTTTTTTGTGGATCATGTTTTACGTGTCCTGCATTTACAGGTGTTGTCACACGTAATCCAAAAATAAACTTTAATTAACGAAAAATGTACGTTTACGTACACCTGTTACTTTATTATTACATAGGCAGAGAAAGATATGCTTTAAATTCGTTGATACATATTTAATAGTTTTAGGAAATTAAATTCTAGTGTCTAAAAGTTATTTTTACTTTTATTTATTATTGTTATTTCAATTTGAACCCTTTCATAAAAATTAATTTGAGAGAAAGAAAAACATGGGAACAAATCGTACAAAGTGTTTATAGAATTTTTGTCTATTATTTGTATCAAATTGTTTCTATAATTTAAATATTGTGGTTGCTTTGGATAAGTATAAATTTGTATGGAAATTTTATATAATGTAAATTCAGAAATATTTAGGTCATAATAATGGACGGTTGAGCTTTGTTCGGAAAATAGTAAAATTCAGTAGAAAATATCTTGTTAGGAGAACAATATTACTTAAAACAATCAAATCAATTATACGATTATGAAATGCACGAAGAGCCTCAGCGTCAAAAGAAAATTTTAAATACTTTTATATGCATTGTATAATATATTTAAAAGTATAATGCTTCTCATTTTATTGTTATAATAGGAACTATTAAACTGATAAATATAATAAATTTAAAGATTAAATATAAAGTGTGAGAAATTGATGAATATAATAAATTTAAAGATTAAATATAAAGTGTAGGAAATTAATTGACAAAATTGATGAATATGATTTAAATTGTAGTTTCCGTCCCTTTATACGTATACGTATAAAATGGAGGCATATCTTTTAAAAAATCGTATCATTTATTTAATTTTTTGGAAGAAACTGAAAAAGGTGTTCTTAAGACAGAATGTTTCATACCTTTTGTCCATTTTCGTGATGTGATAATGAAGTGAAAAGAAGATAAATGGAGAAGGACGAAGAATCTATACAAAACAAAATTTCTTAAATCAGCAATAGCAATGTTCGTGAAAATCCAAATTCAAAATCTCAGAGCCTGAATTAATTTTTTCATTTGGAGCCTTTTTCTGATTACTTATTACTTATTACAAATTGCATTTTATCTAAATGCAACTAACCAAACAGTATGCAAATTTGTTCCCTATTTACCAAAGATAATTAAAACATTAATTTCAATCAGATTATTATCCTCTTTTTATTACCTTCACATAAAATAAACACGTTTTCGTTACAAACATTCAGATCCTCTTCATCACTTTCGTTTAAAAAAACGTTTCGTCATTTCCTCCACCAGATTCACAAGGACAAAAGAAAACGGCAAATGCTCTCATGGTATTTGTAAGTACAAAGTACTTGCACGGTGTCACGATTTGTTGACTCGATTGGTCATCGATAGCTGACGCGTTATCCGTGTGTGCAACCCCGAAGAAACGCTTGTTGTCTCGCGACGGTGATGATAAGACTATCAGAGTGAAATCGAGGTGTCAGTGACCGGCTTATCGGGGAACAGGCGCGCAATTTCGCGGCTGCGCTCGCAGGTGCACGGGGGTAGAAAATTCGAACGTCCGGTCGCATGAAGGGCGTTAATTTTGAAAAGCAGCCGATAACAAGCGCTCGTTGGCTTAGACGCGGCGCAAATGCTCCCGTTGCACGCGATCGTAAATTCATCAACGATATTTACATTCCGATGTGCATAAATTCGTCATTCAAGCCAGCCGGACGGTATTGATTTTAAAGGTATCTCGCGCGATGACACCCGCGCGATGACAAACATTGATTTATCGGACGGTTGGCACCGTCGAGCACTGTACTTTTATTCACCACCGGTAGAAATACCAGCTCGTTCGTGAAACGAGATTTTTCCCACGTCTTTCTGTCTCCAGTTTCGTCGTTTCGGTGGAGTCGAAAGTAATAGCACACGAAGGCTTTTTTTTTCTTTTTTTTTTTTTTTTTTTTTTTAACTGTGTGTTCCGACAGATTTTCCGCGGTGCAGCGTTCAATTTTTATTTAGATCTGCTCGGAATAAAATGAATTATAATCGTTTCGAATGATTTTACGAAGTAATCGCTGTACGTGTTGTCGTCTGCTTCTGCAATATAGGAATTTAAAATAAACACTTAGGTAGCCAGAAAAGTTCTTGCCGATTTTTATTGAAAGAGATCACGATTCCAGGGATTTTTCTGAAGTTTTCTGAAGTTACTGAAAAACGCGCACAGACTATTGAAAATTGTCAATTTACGTTAAATGACAACTAATGAATCGGGAAATATTGTTTCTGTTTCGGCATACTCTGTGATTGCATTAAATTGAAGATTACTACTAATTGTAATTGCATAAGGATTGTGAATCAATTAATAAGCCAAGTGTGATGTAAATCTCATAATAATAACAATGATAAAAACGAAACGTGAGAAGTTTCAAATACATATAAAATCAGTTACGCGTAGACGTTTTCATAAACGTTTGTAACTCTGTTGTCTTTCGAACGAAAATGATTAACTTGATGAACAAGTTATCGCGAAATGATTTATTCATAAAATTAAGTCTCTCGATCGTGGAACAAGATGTGCGAGATTCTTGTCTTTTTTTTCTTTACAAGTTCATCTAAAGGCGCGCATCAACTTTGAAATTGCGATTTAACTAGAACGTTAAGTAGTTATTCTAGGTTTAATGGTACTTTCTTGCCGCTTTAATACCGGTGATTTAACCCTTTATAGGATAGTACTGTGGGACAATCAAAAGAAAATTATGGAAAATCTTCCTTTGGGGAATTTTATCACATTTTCTGATTTACTGAATTTTAATGTCTTCAATGGTCTTCGATAATAGTTAAAGATAACAAGAACGGTCAAAATGGAGGTTGCGTGTTTTTGCGTGTAATATAAACCAACCAGAGCAAATGGCAATCTGTAAAGGGTCAATATCGACACTTTTCCCCTATTTACTTCATTCATTTATATCCACCACCTGTTTCAAACGGTTTCCGAAAATTACTTTCACGAAATGTGGATTTAAAATAAAATTTCCTGTTTATTCGCCTCGCACCTATAACAAACACTAATTTAGTTTGAAAAAATGTAGGTCAATTTGAAGTTTTATTAGTCAATTTCTGCATGTAAACTAAAAAACAAACTTGTATAAAAATGTGAAAACTCGCGTAGCAATAAAAACGGAAGTACGATGCAAAAATTCGTTCTTGCAAGGCTGAGCTAATCGCGTTTCGATCTGTACTTAACGATAAACGATCGATCGAAATATTTGCTTGCAATTTATTCTTCTTTTTCTTTTTCGAGTCGAGTCTTGTTTCTTCTTCGTTTGTAACATTTGAACGAATTAAGAATCTAAGAATGCACGCATCGTTGGAAAATGAGTTTCTACAGTTCCTCTGCTCCGTTGAACGCGGCTGTTGCGTATTTATTTCTCGAAAAATTCGCAGCAACGTCAACATTTGAAATGATAAATAGAAACCGAGACAAAGATGTAGACTCGTGCTTCGTCGATTTCCCTCGCTTCGAACTTTAATATCTTTAAAGAAAGTAACGCGAAAAACCGAAAAGTTTTATTCCACGCTTTTCATTTAACTTTGTAGAAAGGAATCTCGCTCTGCACTTACTGACCGACAGATCGTTCTTTAGCTTGTGCTTCAGCTGAAAGGAAAAGAAAGAAGGAGAGAAAGAAAGAAAGAAAGAAAGAAAGAAAGAAAGGAAAGAGCAAAAAGAGCAAGAGGGAAGAATAGAAAATGTCAAAGTGAAAATTCACAAGCGAATAGCTCGTAAGAACGATTCTCTCTACCGACCAGTCGTCAACAAGGCCAGGGCGACGATCACGCAGAAGACGTGACAAAGAAACATCGTGCACGACGACCACGATTTTTCTTACGAGAAGCATTGCGCGTAGGAGCATTGGCGCTTTGAAAAAAATCGGCGAACCGCGAGGACAAAGTGGCGGAAATTAGTTCTTGAACCCCGGTGCGACCGTCTTGGCGGTCGATTGAATTCGTTAATACATCGTCTCGAGATTCCTCCCTGTGCCCTAATTTACCAGGAAGAAGAAAGGGTAGCGTTGGAAACGCGGGTTTCCTGAACAATAACCGCGACCGGAAGCGCGCGGTCTCGCCTGTACTCTGTCGACGGTGTAATGTTTCATACTTGACGTTACAACCGTCGTAACATAATCTGCCGCCATTGTGTGAAACGCGAGAGAGAGAGAGAGAGAAGAAAGACGATAGAGAAAAATGATACGAGTGGAAAACGTTCGCAAGATGCAAAGGAGTGGGCGAGGGTGGCGAAGCCTGTGATGTTTTTCGTCTGAAAACGCACGGGCTCGCGTAAACGAAGGGCCATTAATCAAAATCCGACCCTCGGTGTCGTTCGGTATCGCTTCGAAATCGGAACAAACGGTTGGCCCACGTGCACGAGTTCCCATATTAAACGCGGATATATCACGTCACGGACAGAATCAGCCGTGCTACGTTGTTGTAGATTTCTGAGCACCGTGAAGGACGACCATTGGGGCGCGCGTGCACAGAGCCGCGGCTCTGGGACATTTCGAGTATTCTAACGTACGCCAGAGATAATTGCGTCGTTCCGTTCCGACTAACGAAGCGTTACTGTTTCGTTGTCCCCGGCGAAGAGTGTAACTCCGAGGTGTACAGTCGATTGTCTTAGATAAATGGGGGAGGAAGGAGGGGGGGGCATTGTTCCGCCGCGCAGGATGACATGTACCGAGGAGCAATAAAATTTGAATAATAATAAGCGTTCGCGTTGGACGAAATATTACACGCGGTTTAATTTCTCTCGTCATCATTTTGACAAGAATTTCAGATTTAATCACGTACGTATTTTAATTGTATTGTACAATATTTACAATTTTAGTAATCTTTTGTAAAGGCTTGTATATTTTTTTAATTGAACAATAGATAATGATGATATTATAATAAATTTAATTGTTTATATTTTAAAATATTTAAATTTAAATTTATATAGTAAGTTACAATTTTAGTATATTTACAATTTTAGTAATCTTCCAGGCTTGTATTTTTTTAATTAAACAATAGATAATGATAATATTACAATAAATTTTGTTGTTTATATTTTAAAGTATTTAAATTTCAATTTATATAGTTGTTATAAATTTATATAGTAAATTACAATTTTAGTATATTTACAATTTTAATAATCTTCCACGCTTGTGTATATTTTAATTAAACAATAAATAATGATTATATTACAATATTACAATAAATTTTATTGTTTATATTTTAAACTATTTAAATTTGTATAGCATATTAAATTATTTAAATATAAATTTATATAGTGTATTTAAATTTATATTTATATTAGTTTGAAATATAAATTTAAATTTATATTTAATTTATATTTAAATTTATATTTCAAACTATTTAATTGCTTTCTCAAAAATTCGCAATATATATGTCTTATTTATAAAAGTATTTTACGTACAAATGTTTGCAGATTAAAGATGCACATATAGGAAGCATTATATATTTCTCTTAATTGAAAATTGATATTTATTGGAGCAATTCTTATTCTTGTATAATTATCACGAAGCATAAACGTGTTTAATGCTTTACATTAACGATAATTTACTACCTAGTAGCTGGAAATTAACATGCCAAAACATCTCTTCCGAGGTTATTATAATAATAACGAATTGATAAACCCAACGGGGAAACGAATACGGAAATTTTGAATTTCGAAACTAATGTGCCATCCACTCTGTCAATTCGGTACACTATGGTATACAATGCGGACAACCAAGTAACTCATTCTCATTCATTAAAACTTTTAAACTAGACAGTTTATATGTGTGTGTGTGTGTATATATATATATAGAGAAAGTTAACCATTATTCACACTACATGTTTATCCATCTTCTGTTCAATCAGTTTGATTGAAGATCAAGAAATTAAATTAAATTAAATTGAAATTAAATAGTTAAGAAATTAAATCGAAATTGTTATTTCACCGGTGTAATGACAACGATGACAATTTTTAGAATGTTAACTTAAAATTTCCAACAACAATGATGTGTCAAATACGTCATTCAATATCAAGGAGTTAAATAAAGAGTTTTGTCATTAGCAATATATAGTTTAACCTCGATGTTTTAATCTATTTTTCTAAATTTTGATTACTGTGTAGATGATGAAAATTAAATAATATTTACATTAATTTTTAGTTAGTATTATGATCAAACATCCACGTGTTAGGAACATTTGGGGAGTTCTCATAGAAATAAATCGCAACTTCTTTTTTTTTTTTTTGTCTCATCAAGTGTAAAATACTCATTTTTTGTTTCCATAAAAAAATGCGTATATCAAATTTATTAATAACGTTTATTAGTTTCTGTATAAGAAAAAGAATAGTTTCGACTTAACTACAAACCCCTCCCTTATATTGCAGCAGTATGTAAAACATTGACTTAATATTATAATTAGACTGCGAATTTTTATACAAATTCACATCTTTTGAAGCACAATTGAAATTGTGCTTATGTGGCGATTTATTTTACTCGCTAAATATTACAGACAGCAGTATAGTTTAGATATTCTGTGTAGTATTCTTTTTACATTACGTGCATTCTGTGCATATAATTACGAAGGATGTAACATCTTTCTCCATCTACCGATATATAAAGAATTATTGCATCGGGAATATTTTTATATACGACAGACTATGGATAAAAGTAAAATAAAAAATAAAATAAACCAAGGTTCATTCAATTTCGTACGTCAGTACGAAAATCGAATCAATACGATTTTTGCAAACGATAACCGCAACTGAATCTCAATGCACAGTTTGCATATATGTATGTACATATAATAAAGAACCAGCGAGATACTGATACGTTTACAGTCTACGTTAATCGTTTATCAACGTCAAAGCTTGGCTCATGCAGCGACAGCCGCGTGGCCGTTGAATGGCTGGGCCAATTGTGAAGTGGCCAAATAAAAAATGATATCAAACCGACGTGGACCAACCCCCATGTTCCAACGCGCCCCTTCGTCCCTTTCACGCGTGTATCCTGGATCATGCTACCTACGTTCCATTTATTCACGTAACTCTGGGGTAACATAAGGTAATAGGTATCGCGATGTATTTCAGCAGTGAGGAGATACAACCTAAATGGTCGGGATAGAGACACCTCCTTCAAACTGGTCTCAGTGAAAAATTCGTCATCTTCGCTCCATCCATGGATGGCGGAACGATTCAATCCGGATGGTCGAGAATATTTGCCGAACAGACCGGCAGGTGAAAAACCGTCGGAATTGCGAGTAATTTACACAAAGGTGTCAGCAGTTCTTTCTGTCTGTTGGCGAATACGTTTCTCGTTACCTCGACGAAAAGGAATGTATAATAACGAGAAACGCCGGAGAATCGATGCGAGACGAAGGAATGCCTTCTTTCCTTAATGAGCAAATACTTCTCGCGAGTAATTATCAGGGGCGTTATTGCCTTCGGTCTTCGTCGTTTTTTTTTTTTTTCTGCCTGTGGCGATGCGTTGACCCCCGGATTGCTCGATTAATCGAAGAACGCGGAGTCTTGTCCATTCGCGTGAATTTCTGTTTGATTCAAATCTACGACGCAGCGAATTCACCCTTGGACTACGGCAGACTTTGAGACGTATCATACGATAGGAATTCAGTATCGCGACTTACACCGAGAACGGCGAAAAATTTTTCGTTTAGGCGTTTATTTCTGAGAAAGTGTATTATAGATAATCGAAATACTGAATTCCACTACATTAAACCAATATTATTTGTTTATTCGTATTCTGCATTGAATTGTTAGTGCACATGCTAAGAATTTAACATTAACATTGAGCTTTTTATAACAATCGTCAAGGAGATTTATAAATAATCGTTAGGGATATATATATATATATATATAAGGGGATAAACACCCAGTCGTTTTCAAGTAATTGAAAAGGAGAGTTTGAGCACAGAGAGTATTTAAGTTAATTCGTTGTAATTTACATTATATAAGAATATATATTTTTTGGCGTACATCTTATTTAATATACGTTCTAAAAATAAAGTACGCAGTTATTCTTTCTCTCTGTAGTACGATGATTGTACCAAGTTATCAAACAATTACATTGTATCTACAAAACATCAATCATTTGTTGCGTCACGTTTGCGTCCACTTTTTCTGACCATTTTATTGTGTATAATTTTTCATTTTGAGGATGTAAAATAAACATATTTAAATAATATGTAACTAACGGAATGTGTAATTGTTGAATCAACATTCACTTACGTCTGATTCAAATGAGATTTGCTGGAATTACGGCCTATTCGGATCAAAGTAGAGCCTACAGGCGCCAATGTAGTATCATAAGAGCAAATTTACCAAGCGCCTTTAGGCGCCAACAGTAGTCAAAGTTAAATCTGCGATCGAAATTTCGCCATTCGGCAAAAGCGACGAAATGGCGGTTTGGAGAGCTTGAGAGGAAACGCGAATCCATCCTTTTATTCGAGTGAAACCAAGCTCGATCTAACGCCAAGACGTTCGACCAGTTCGACGCGCGTGTAATACGTATTTCGAGTTTTTCCACTTTCTGCGGAGCGCTGGTGGAAATTTCACGTTCCCGATAACACACAGTCAAACATTTCTGCTTGTACACGCACGTGGACACGCGAAACATTCGGATTTCCCAATAACGTGACTCTTTATTTCGATAGAAAATTCTGCCCGTTGCGTTTCGCGCGCTGGAATATATTTCACGTGTATCAAGGCCGTGCCCTGCGTTTCAATTCGTCGAAAATTGTTAATATGTAGGTTACACGTGCGGGCTCGTGAGTAATTATTAATTACGGGAACGTGAATTTTGGAATCCCGTGATATCGAGAGGTTCCAGGCAAAATCAGGGAAACGCGTATTGTGCGAAGATACTTGTTTTATGAGAAATATAAATCCTGATATGTTGCGAAAAAATAAATTGAATTAGTCCTTTCTGTTGAAGGAATTTTTAAAATAAAAATTTTATTGTAGAAATGTACTCTTCAAGACATCTATTGTACCAACCGAATTTAATAAGTTAACCTAATTAAAAATAAACGTTTGACCCTTAATATCAAAGTTATACTCGGATCACGTGTGCATTGTTTTAAATTCTATTACGATTTTATCAGCGAAATATTTCCTCGGAGAAATTTGTGAAATTGCGAGCGTATAATTGTACTTTTATTGTAAAAGTTACGTAAGAATTACGTGCAAGTGTAAATACGAACAGTTGCAAATTGACTGCGAAGGAAACAAGATTACCTCTTTCCGTAAGCAGAAGGAAAGAAATAAAACCGAAATGGAGAATTGTTTCATTCTCTACATATTTCTGGTAGATTCTCTCTTTCGGTTCTTTTACATACATTACTGTGTATTCGTTCCATCCTCTGAATATATAAGGCTCACTTCCTTCCGATATTTTATACGCTGTTGTATATATTACGTGCATTACGTACGTTCAAATTGAAATTTTACTTTCGCGAGAAATTTAAACGTTCAAATTGACGAAAGCATAAATATCTACCCAACGCAATATGCGAGCGTTATTTCGAGTCTAACCGGGGATTATCTTGCCGCGCATTATTATAGCGATGACAAAAAAA
>NW_025110259.1:337921-424882 GCF_011392965.1 Frieseomelitta varia
AAAAAAAAAAAAGAAAGAAAAGAAAAGAAAAGAAAAAGAGAAAGGTAAAACGCGGCACGACGAAAGGTTCTCGACGACTCGTCGGGAGCCAGGCAAAGAAAGTAATGCAGTGGAGCGGCTCTTGGGATTTCAGTCGCTAACCAAAGCTCTTTATAGGTCGTCGTTTCCTTCGGAAGACAAATGGAAATGCCCCTCGTTTCTTTGTATGAGAACCGCGCGTAATTTTATGAAGCGCCGGGCGGAGCTGAAGGGCACCGAAGCCTCAGACTTTAGACCATCTCCATTAGCGTGTCTCCGTTTCCCGAGAATAAACATCCGTTACCGGCAAAGATTGAACAAGCCAGTAGCAGCAGCAGACAGGAACCTGACCTGTCTGTTCGATCGTCGGATAGCCACGAGATGAGTCATCATCCGCGCGTAAAAATTGATCGTGCGCTTCGTGCGTTCCACTTAACGTATCATTTCGCACGATTCGAATACGCCTGTTTTCGATTAACCGGCCTAATCCGGAACTTTCATCCAGATTCACACGAGCGCTAAATTATTAATCGAATCACACGCCGGGACCTAATATGACTCCCCGGGCCCGGCTTTCAATGACCAATCGATCCGGCCGCGCGTAATCCGTTTACCTTGGAGATCGCGTGTCGGCTGCGTCTACTGCGTTTGTCCCCGTCCTTTTGTAAAATTCTCCTCATTGATACGCTTCGATTTTATCGAGGCGACCTCTCCGCAAACGGAGAGAGAAGAGTTGCTGCTGCTGCTGCTGCTGCTGCTGCTGGCCGGCCAACGAAATTGGAAGACAAATGATCGTCGCCCCGTCCGGGACAAGTGGATTGCGGTGATCAACGGAGACACGCGTCCACCGGCCGTGCATCCTCGTTCGTCCGCGGTTTTCTCGAGAAAACGGCCAATAATTAAACGATTTATCACCAACCTGGGAAAACAGCTCTCCCTCTGCCAGCAGCCGAGCAGCAACGAAACGATCGTGCTGCACACCCTTCCCTACGCGTCCCTCGGTTATCAACTGCGCATAAATGCAATCGCGTACACCGACACGGTGCATTACCGCGCGCGGTGCATCTGTCCTTCCGTCATGTGTGCTCTCTCCGACTGTCTCTCCGCCTCCGCCCCCGATCTCTCTCGGTCTCGCTTCGAGCACGATGCATTCGACGTTAATGCTCGACACTCGACGACTCGCTGCCTGTAGCCGGTGCTACATTCGCAAAATAGGGGGAGGGTTCTGGCCGTGCCGTTTCTGTTTATACCTCGATAGATACGAATGGCTGGGCAAAGGATGAAAGAGAGACGGCTCCCTAAAACCATCTCGCGGCACCGCTCGTTTCCCACCCCTCCTGTCCTGTTTGCTACCGTTGGACGTTGAAAGCCCCCGGTGACAACGCGAAACGTGCTTCTTTCTTTTTTTTTTTTTTTCGCTCGTGCACTCGTGCGCCTCGTGAGCGGTGGGGTGCGGAGGCGCAGATGCGCCGCCGTGATATCGGGGGAGGGAAACGACGCGTGGCGAAGCGGAGGAGGAGGAGGAGGAAACGGTGGAAACGCTGGCGAACGAAGGCGAGGAGAAGTACGAGAGATTTGTCACGGAGGAAGATTCGAATGAACGGGCACGAGAGATTGAGGGAAATTCGCGGCGCTTAATATGGTGTAAAAAGTAATAAAAGAGGGAAGGCAGCAGCGGCAGTAGGAAAGGCCTGCGAGAGGGAAGCTGGATGGAAACAAGGGGGAGAGACGGCGAAATGGTGAAAGAGGGCGATAAACAAATGGAAAGTACCGGAGAAATTGAAAGGGATGAATGTGGATTAAAATAATACGAAGAGGAGCCACCGGCGGGCAGGGGGAGGGGGAGAAAAATGTGGGATAAACATGGAGGAACAATTTAGAAGAGGCGAATGAAAGAAGAGGAGGGGGGGGGGGGTTGGAAACAGTTGGGCATGTGGGCGGAGGACGGCGAGAGGGGGCAGTTGGAGTGAAGTGGACTTAAAACAGTGCAGGAGGAGAGTTGAAGGAAAGACGAGAGTTGAAGAGCAGAGACCAAAAAAGAAGCATGCTAATGCGCAACGAAGCGAGAGGAACAGTTGGAAAAGAGGTTGAACCGCGTGTATATACAGGGTGGCCATGATATTTCGGTCGATTTATTTTTCACGTTTTCGGGCACAGAGGATCGAAACGCGTGACAATTACACAGGAACAACGTTTGTTAATTCGCGAATAAACATTCGACGACACCAGCACGGCAGTTTTGGTGTCAGTTCGCCGTAGTTTTAACGCTCTTTGACCATGTTTCGCAACAGCGTTTCACCTAGATTGCCTTTCGAGTTATAACTTTTCTTTGTCTCTGTTTGTTTCGCAAAGAAAAACTACACTCGCGTCATTGACGTATTTAGTTGAAACGGAGATCGTTTGACCGACTTATCGAAAACTACCGCGTTTCTCTTTTTATCTATTCTCGTTGCGTGTATTTATTTCTTAAAATGCAGACTCGATTCTCTGCCTTGCTTAACTCCGCAATAAGGAGGCAAGCTTGTGATAGAGAAAATGGATTGAACGCCACTGTCAGAACAATATTTTCCTTCTCGCGCGCGAGTGTACTGCCCGGCTCGATGCGAACGAGGCGTTTCGGCGTTTCGTAATTTTCGAAAATAATGAAAAACGGCAGGTACGTGCCTCAAGGGCGTTCGCTCGTTGATCGATGGCGTAATTACCGGTATCGTTTGTTCCACTCGTCTACCTCGTTTTAGAAAAATAAAAAGACGAGAAGGAACGAGAAGAAGAGAAAGAAACAAAATTGCATTTTTTCCTCCCCTACGTCGTCTTCCGAGGAGCAATCGGAGAGAAGGTAGAAATGGAACAGTGGAATGGATAGAAACGTCGTTCTTGACGAAGAGGGTCGAAGTGCGTGGGCGGAGAGTGAATCGGAGGCAAGGAAATAGATCAGGGGTGGTTTTTCTACCGTTTGCCACCCCTTGACTAAGACATATCCTTGCGTGTAATTGCGTGTAACGTGTGGAAAAAGAAAACAGGATCGTTTATCGACCAGACTACGCACCTGCACCACTCTCGTTCTTCCTTAAATCATGGTGAAATTAATCGAAGGATTTTCTGCGTAATTAGACCATCAACGTGTAACAATCAATAAGGATCGTTACATTTTTTCCCTACGTCTAGTCTTTCCGAAGATTGTGATTGAACTCGATGCCACTTTATCTTGTCAGGGTGTAGCAGGGTATTCGGATATAGTATACATATAAAGAAGAAGAAAAAAAAAGATTAATATATCTCGGGAATGACAGTACAGAAATAGCTATCTATTTGGTCATTTTACGTGATAGGAATGCGTTACGATACATCGTAAATTATTGTGATTTATCGTTGCATCGATTACCCCGTGTCGATTTTGTATTAATATTCTGTATGAATAGAATGTTCGTATAATATTTCACGCGGTGACTCGTGACGATCGGGATCTCGTCCCAATTTCTGATAAATATTTTCAAGCTTGCAAGATATTTCTTGATAATTTAAGTGCTCGTTCGAAAATCAGTTTACAATCTGTAATATTTAATTTTCACAGTGAAAGAATCTATATATGTCAGATAGAATATAAAAAAAATTTTGAAATTTCGTTTTACTTCTTTTTTTACGTGTTTTTATTTGTAGAAGATGGAAAAATATGTTTTCCAAGAGGAGAAAGCGAAAACCAGTTTTTCAACAGTATCAAACATTGTTATTATTATTTTTTTTAAAATAAATTCTTATTTAATATTAGATTATCAACGATGATACTAGATTTTGTTGAATACAATTGTAATTAAAAGATCTGTTTTCTTGTTATTGAGATTGGCAGTTAAAATGCCAATTTTTTATTTGAAATTTGGATTCAAGTTTTTTAAATTTGGGACAATTGAAGAGCACCATGTTTAACAGTAGTTTGACAATTATAAATGTCACACATTGATAGATTAAATTTAGAGATTGTACGTGACGTGTGTGTAAGCTATGAAAGTACTACTAAATCACGTGTAATTTAATATACTCAAATTACATCTCAGTTAATTAATAATAAATACGACGGTATTGCTAATACGTTTTGCAGCCACTGTACTTATCTTACTGATTATACAATTTATATTAATAACACTCCAAATTTATAAAAATACAACAATTGCGACACTTAGGCATTCGCATGATGACAATTACTGAAATTGAAAGATAATAAAGCAGAAAGCAATTTATTTCAGAAACGCTTTAAATTTCAGTGATATGACTGGATATTTGAGCAGACCAGTAAATAAATACCACACACGTAATTAATACGTAATTTTGTTACCAAACAGCGATACTAATAACTCTTTTACGTAAAAAGAAAAAAACATACATAGACGTAATAATTTCAATAGTGCAAAGAAGATTAAAAAGATATTCATCCGTGTTTCACGCAAATATTCAATGGTTTGTAAAACATTTAAATCACGTTGTTGTATAAATCAAAGAAACGAGGAAGGCGCGTATATCAAAATCATCGAATTTCTACGCGAACAAGCAGAAAATAAACATTCGCCGATTTGCAAAATTTCCATTGCAACTCGATCGCCGTTTACTTTTTATTGCAGAACATTTTCCCTCCCCTTTTAATCTGTTTGAACAGAGGCGTCCAGAAAGGGGACGCGCGTCGGATCGAAATTTTGATCCAATTGAAGATAAGGATCAAATTTCGGAACAAGTCTCCGGGAATGGAGGACATTTTCCGCGATGAAACGCGTCCGAAAGGGCGAGAATAGGGACCTTCCCAAACTATTTGTTCTCGAAACGACTTTGTTGAACCTTGTTCGTGGCACTCGCCGTCCGTGTCGCGACAATAACGACACTGTTATCTTTGCCAACGTGCGCGCATCGCGCGACATACGTCATACACAACTGGATACAGCGTTGGAGCGTGGAGCGAAGTTGCACGAGGCGGCACGTGTGATTTTTCACCGTCAGGATCCAGATGAAAGGTCATCAGGAAGGATCCTCCTCCGGTGAGCAGCCGGTTAGAGAAACACATTCGTTAGCGCGGAAAACGTTCAACCGGTTCCCGCTGGCGGTATTGATCTTCGAACGGTTTGGATCGCGAGTTTGCGCGCTCTGTCGCAGCACGCCCATTCTGCTCCCACTCCACCCCCGCAGCCGTGAATGATCTTCGAAAATTCGTTGACACGGTGTTACGAGACGGTGTCTAGACGCGTTAATTACGCTCTTCGTATTTACGCCCGCGCGAGGTGATTATCGTCGGCGATAAGAGGAATATAAGGGGATCATCCGATCGAAGAATTTCGATCGAAGCCTCGACCGATGTTCGAGACCGGCCCAGTTAATACCCGATTTAATCGTCAACGACGTAACTTTACGACTTGGTAATCCTCGACTGGATGGATAATCCTGGCGTTATTCAAAATCGTGTACACTCTCGTTGGAAAATTGAGGGCACTCGACGAGACAAACTTTTTTTTCCTTTGGTAACTGTAACTTTGACTTTTAGATGCGAGTAGAGTTCTGTCGTTTCTTTTGTAATGGAAAAGGATAATACAGATTTATATATATGTATTAATGATGTAGTAATAATAATATCTATAATTATTATGTAAATATTGTATATTTATAAGAATGTTATTTATTATTTATATCAAATCTACTATACCATACTATACTATTGTATACTATAATATACCATACAATATACTATAATTATGTTATGTTATACAATCTATTATACTATACTATACTATTGTATACTACAATATACCATACAATATACTATAATTATATTATGTTATGCAATCTATTATACTATACTATACTATTGTATACTATAATATACCATACAATATACTATAATTATATTATGTTATACAATCTATTATACAATATTATACAATATACTATTTAAATGTTTATCATTATCACATTTTGTAAGGAAATTTCTACGGATTGTACATAAAAGAAACAGAGAAATGTAAAACATTCATCAAAATATTATAAAAGAAAATTATATTCACTTTTTCAATATTTTTGCATCATCCCTTAACATTATAAAAAGGCAGAACTCTGTCTGCATGATATTTTACGAAATACACGCTAGTACAGTTCAATATTGAAATTATTTGCTGGAAACGTAGAAAAACCTACCTA
This sequence comes from Frieseomelitta varia, assembly GCF_011392965.1. Classification (NCBI taxonomy): domain Eukaryota; kingdom Metazoa; phylum Arthropoda; class Insecta; order Hymenoptera; family Apidae; genus Frieseomelitta; species Frieseomelitta varia. The sequence continues at coordinate 344,108 of NW_025110259.1, forward strand.
CCAGTAGAATGTTCCTCCATGAACATTGAATATCCTCGAAGAATGTCGACGAAAAGCGAAATCTCCCTATAAAAGTGCCTCGAAGAAGAAGCAGTACTCCGGATGTCCTTCATCTGAAACAATAAAACACCCGAGTTTAATACTTTTCTTGTACACCGTTGTATTTCTCTCTTTCTCTCTCTCTCTCTCTCTCGCCTCGTCGCAACGAATCAATATTCATTTTTCACCGTTTGCAAGGAGCGTAACGCTTCAACTATCAAAATCACGTTTATCCCGGTTGGAAATTAGTCGCTCCTTCCCGTTCGGACGTGACGTGTACGAGTTTTGCAGCAACGATGGAATAAATCATACGAGTAATCGAATATCCGTTTCTCGGACGTGCACCGTGCCGATCCGTCGAATCTGTTTGAAATTTTCTTCCCTTTGATCGCCGGAATTCGTAACAGGCGAAGAGAATGAACGAAGGGAACAGACGACGCTGCTTCCTTTTTCTGGCGGGCAGCCTCTTTGTTGACCCGCGGAATCGAGACGATTCGAGGCATACTGCCTTGGAATTCCGCGGTTTTTCTTTCTTAAATTGTGCGAGCGCGGTTCGCTCGAGTTAATGAAAAGGACCTTTCATCGGAGAAACGGAGATCGGGAGAAAGAAGGTAGAAAGTGAAGAGGGAAACGGCTGGAAGGAGCCCGGTGTAATTAGTTGGGCGGATAATTTCGTTTTTCTCCTTCGACCATCGTTCGCATAATTAGAATTCCATTTTTACTTGTTCGCGGCTTATCAAGTTTGGTGTGAAAGTAATTCTTCCTTCGAAAAGAGGAATATTCTCTTATTATTTCTTTCGTTTATTTATATCTCCTCCCGACCGACTTATTTTCACTCGACGAAGAAAGTTACAAAGACGTCCTTGAAACGATATTATTCGTCGCGTAATTCGTAATTTAGTGAAACAAAATCTTTCGCGATCGCGAAACAACAGTCGTTGATGGAATTAAGAAGCGTTCAATGTGAATTTTATTTGCACGCGGAGAAGATAGTTTTAAACTTTCCACTTTAACGAACTTCGAACGAGATTTTTAACTCTAGAGAGAACGAGGAGGAGGTGGAAAGTTGCGTTTAATGGCGCAACCGCGAAGCTATCCGCTGGCAAAGGAAAATATAGAAAAGTGTATTTCCTCGCGAAATCGCGAGGCGGCAGATGAAAACACAGCTGCGAGGGGGGGGGGGAAGTATCGTAACTGTTTGCTTGACTGTCGAATAAAGAAACTCTCGGCGAGATTGCAGATTCACTTGTAAATGTGTACAGTGCAATTTGTTATTCCGATTCAAATGTAAAACACTTTTATTCAGCGACGAGCATGCGAGAAACGGTTTTTATTAAGCTCAAAGATTGCGCATTGTCATCGCGGAGAGAACACATTTAAAGTTTGGTAAATACAATTTTGTTGGTACACGTTGAGAAACACATTTTCGATATTTTTAAGGTAACTTTACAGACGCTTTTGTAGTTACTTCAGTTCTGGTATTTCAAAGCTTTTAATAGCAATGAAAATTTATTATCCAAAACGCAAAAAATATGTAGTAAATTGCAAATCACTTTAATAAGATTTCACGTGTATTACATGTGTTTTATTAAAAAAATAAATTTTTTAAATATTTTACGATGCAATTTGTACTGTGTGCCACTACATTTGTATTTATTATATCTGTATATTTCATTTAAAAATCTTTTAATTAATCTTTCAATACTGATGTTGCCAATCATTAACGAAATCATTAGCGGAAATTTTTTAACTCTAATATTATCAATCAGCAGCGACCATCAACGTATTAAAAATGATTAATTATCATTAAAATCATTAATTAATACCATTTTTACAACATTTGACATGTATAAAATAAGATTATCATTTTCTATGGAATAAATACAAATTGAATATCAGAATTATATTCTTTTTAAAACAGACAGAGAGAAAACAGAGCTCAATCAATTATAAACATTAGCGTAATTAGAAAGAAACTGATGTGATTTTAACAAATAATGTTAAAAATGAAATAAAACCTCATAGAGTGAAGTCTAATAATATTTAGCAATATTTAATTCGATAATTTTCTATTTAACGATTTTTAATCTGTTGCAAACTTAAGGCAGCCATCACTCGAATTTTCTTCCTTTCTGTATGAAATACAAGAACGTAAAATAGTATACATGGTGTTCCATATAATGGACCAGCGTTTTTCTCGTAAATGGCAAGTTTTTGTATGAAGTGAAAGAGGAAAAAGTTGTAATGTTTTTTTGTACGCAATACGATGACGTTTTTACGAATTTTTCATACTTGCAGTGTTGTACGAGGAACGAAGGTTTTTAAATGTATATTTTCTCTATTTATTAATCAATCTATTGATCTATTAGCTCTGTAAAAAAAAAAAGTAAAAAATATGTATGACGAAAAATTATTAGCTTGGTAGATATTTTAATTCTAATTGTATAAAATCTACGCCTGACAAGTGTGAACGCAAGAATGCGTTGCCTCTGTCTTACCTCTGATAATAGATTTTCGTCTGATAGCGAATTTTACAGAGTTGAGATTAAAATATCTCCTAAACTTACAACTTCTCGACATATGTAGGTTAATAGCTTTCAGCAGAGGATGTCGAAGTGACATCGGTTAATGGATCAAAAAATATATCATTTCATTTGTCAAAGGTCACCTCCGTTTCTTGATCAATGTTGCAAATATAAAAAAATTGGAGCACACTGTGTATATTGGCTGCAAGTTGCAACTTTTCCCTCACTTTTCAAAAACTTGTCGCCTACGAGAGAAACATACATACGTACAAACATATAAATACACGGAATATACAGTATGAACAGATTTCACTGTCACAATTCTTCATTCTGTCCTGTTTCTACGATAAATTTAGAAATTCGACATTTTCTCAAACACGTACGCGCATTGTCTTCGCTATTCCCTCAAAGTAGGGGGGAAAAGAGTGGCTATTATCGATGACCAGACGTTAATAAATCGCGGGAACGCGGTGATCGATTCTCGCGGTAAATTGGAATGGGGACAAGTCGCGGGGGGAGAGGGGAGAGCATTGAAAGAAGTAGCGAGAACAAACGCGTGCCACCGCTTTAAACGGTGGCACGAGCGGCAACTTAATAAAAACAACGAGCCGGAAATTGGCAGGGTCCCGGACGTTCGCCAAGCAACCGGGCGAATTCAATCAATCGCGTCCAAGCACGGGTACGGCACTGCTCGGCACGGCGTGGCGTGAATTGTGCATGATTTACTCGGTCGTTCAAACGGCCTGCAACCGCTTTTGCGGAACAATGTAAGAACTGCCGGCTCGACACGGGGAAAATTCTTTTTCTCTCTCTCTCTCTCTCTCTCTCTTTCTCTCTCCTCGAACGCGCCGTCTGGTAAATGCAATTTACAGAGGCAGGCCGGCTTTTATAGGGCGATTATTTCGTTACGAATTCACCGTCGAGTGATCGTAAGGCCTGGTACACAATTATCTAATTACCGCGGCAATTACGTCGCTGGAATTTCATTGGCCGCGTTAAAGGCTAGGTAAGGCTACGGGACAGACAATTGTCGGGTAGGTGGGTACACTTCGATCGACGCCGCCAGGTAACTCGATTTTAGCCGGACAGGGGCGCAGGGGAAGTAGATGCACGCGAGGAAGAGCCGAGGAGAAACTATTTTGCCGCTCGTGGCAATTACAGAAAATCAGCCCGGTGAATTCTAGAGGGCTCTTCGGCTGTGTCGGTTTTGCACGCGATTAATTTATTGACTCGCGATCGCATGACGGATAACGGCTCGTTACTCTCGAAATATGACCGGAATTGTTAAATCTCTGCCGCACAGGGTCCCCGCCTGGGTCGCCAATCAGCTCGTGAACGGAGAACAGTTTGCTCGCGGTGAATGGGACCACGTGGAAACGACGAGGGATTACATTCAGAGGGTGAATTCGCTTCGAACTTCGAGAAACGGATAGTCTCAGAAAATCGGTCGGGAAGTGAGATAATGTTAAGATAGGCGACGGTGTTTGCGACGACCTTCTCTCTTTGCAATCCTATAAATAAAGTTATCAATAGACGCAGCGTAGAACAAAACGATAGTTCTGCTGTACGTTAATTGAAACTTAACTAATCGTTTAGAATAATATTTATAAACAAAGTTTTATATTATATTTATATATTAACTTATTATTATATATATTATAGTTATATGTTAACTAACTATATATAGTTTTATATAAGTTTAATAACAAAGTTTTAATTTAATAATATATATTAAAGCGGGAGAAAAGCATTTTTTATTAATTACAAAATTATTTATAGAAGTGATCGTTTATCATAATGCTAAAAATACGTCTGTTAATTTTATAACGATTGAAGGCTCTGAGCTAAAAGAAATCTGGATGAAAATGATGTTAAACGTAATTCCTGTAATTTCATTTCATAGTACGATATTAAAGAACCAATTTAACAAGGTAAAGTCATTAAGAAAAAATTGCACGCGAACGATTGTGTTTATGTTATTTTATATTTATTATTTGTTTGTTATATTTTAATATTTTCTCAGTCCGAAACTTTTTTAATGACACCTGTCATTTCCTTTCAAAGTGATTCTTATAAAATGTTCCGTAAATAGTGGTACAACCGAGTAGAAGGTGATTCTTCTTGAGAAAATGAGTGGAAAAGAAGGAATAAAATTTTTTCACTGAAACATTCGTTTTCGAGAAAATTGAGTTTGAAAATTTATCAAGTGCACTTGAATTGATTATACCATTGATTATATCAGATATGATCCTGTATGACATAATATAATTCTTTATGTTCTTTCAAAACGCATGTTTTCATTACAAGTGTTGATTATAGGTGAAGTTTTTTAAGCTACACCGATATCGTGTTTGAAAATAAACATTATAAAACACGGTTACCAATTCAATTATTGTTATTGTTCCACGATTAACGGTAATTTTCTAATTTCAATCGATTACTAATCCACTTTTGTTATTAAAGTCCGTAATCGGCATGCAAAGAACTATTCCACGCGGTCAGTCTTTTTTCTTCTTTCCTTTTTTTCTTTTTTTTCTACTCCGAAACCGGAAATACGAAATCAATGATAACAATTCGCCGATTGAGTGCGCATTTTTCCGATAAACAACCATTCGTTAACGAGTCTCGTGGTAAAAAAAATTTCAGGAATGTCGAAGCAGTTTGCGGCTTCCGAAACGCCCAAGCGGTTTCAGGGCGATAATCGACCACCGATCGCTAAAATTCTCGACTCTCTCGTAATTGCTCTGTTACCCTCTCTCTCTCTCTCTCTCTCTCTCCCTCTCTAGGAAGACAAATCCATAGCTACTCGTGGAATGAACGAATTCAATTCTCGGCGCGCATGTCGGCACAACAAGAGGGAAATTCAGCCGAAATCGTGCCATAAACCAAATGGAAGTCACTCGATGCAACGATTGCTTGCGACCACTTTTACTCCCTCTTTCCTCTTGTTCCTTCTCCTCCTCTTCCTCTTCCTTCTTCTTTTTCTTTTCTTTTCGTTGACGTTTCCAATGTTGCGGATGCATTCCCTTTGTTGCTATAATATTCAAAACACGCGACGAGATGTTTCTCCTTTATGTCACGGGAGGGGAAAGGCGCGAGTGCGAAACGCAAGTATGAGAACAGAATTTGCTCGTTTCCCACAGGGATCGTCCGGAAAATTGAAACCGTGTTAAACTCCGTAAAAATCTATACGCGGCGCATTTTATACGCATTTCAACGTTAAACACGTCGGGGTTTCTCGGGTCGTTGATATTTAACGCGTGCTTTCCTTTTTTCCTTCGCAGTAACCGCTTTTATATCGCTACAGGTCGTTTCCCGCCGAGTGTACGGAACTTTCCCATTATTTTCGAGTTGCGAGTACCGTTAAACCGTGGTCCATTAAATTATTTTTATATCGAAAGATGGCTGGGCTTTCATTAATTTTAATATTTATACTTTATACTTCGCAGCTAGATTTTAATTGCGTTTGCTGTCGGGAACGGTTTCTCGTATTTGCAAATTTTATCATGTAACGTTTATTTTGCAAAGAGCATAGTAAAGAGAATAATAAAATAACACACGATAAATACTAAATAAATTCATATAGTAAAGTTATAACAGTAAGAGGTATGTAAAATTTTGACAATGTAGTTGAAATTAGAGTAAATATAGAATTAATCAAACAGAGAATAAATATATCTGCTGTAAAATTGAGTTATATCGGGATTTGCTTTTTTTTTTTGTTAGATTACTCGTTACGATATTGCTCAAATTCACTGATATTGACAAAATTGAAATCCGTGTTTAAAGAGAAACTAGAAAAATCAAATGGGAAAGATCTGAAAGTCTAAATTTAATCTGTTCCTGTCTTTGCCAGAAAATGTTATCAAATCAGAAATTGCGAAAAAATATTATCAAATTGTTACGCAATTACTGAACAACTAGATAAGCAAATATTTTGTTTTAAAATAAATTATAATTTTAAACGCTGCAGTATTGGTTATTTACAGTTCACTGTTCTCTTCAAGTGAACTTTCCCTTTCTTTCCCAATGCCTCACCAATATTCTTTAATTTTATATTTCACATTATTTATAAAATTTAAATAAACGTGTGAGAAGTATCTCTTTTCCCACGACAAGTTAAACCATTTAAAATGTTAATTAAATCGATCTATCTGCATTCCGCCGTTAACTTCTTCATTTCCAGCCGTTTTATTTAAACGCGCGGGCGTCCGTGTCAATAGGTTGAAAAATCGATAATTCCTTGGGAAATATCTCTCTCATTCGTGCCGAAATCCAGGCTGGCTAAAACACGAGGAATTTCGAGACACAGCCACCGTTCCGGTTTCCTTGTGATCTATTTTACCTGATCGATGTAATCGTTCGGTCCCGGATACGCTTTTCAATGGCAGACAATAAAATCGGCAGGGTCGAAATAGTCTGGGCGCTGAGTGTCGAGAGAGAGAGAGAGAGAGAGAGAACCTAACCCGCACGGTCTATACGCGTCGCACGTGTGCACGCTCACTACCGTGGAAAATACCTTTCTATAAAACGAAGCGTGACAGCGTTTCGAGGTACGAGCGCGGCCGTAATAATAGTAGTCGGCTACGGCATATATGTCGGCTAATCCGATTGATCGAGCGCTAGAGCGCGTTATTATCGCCTTACACTTTCCATGCTGTGCCGTTGCACACCCCTCAGACTTGTCGTGTCGCGCACAGTTCATGGCCTGCGTGAGCGTATACCACGTACCATACCGTGGACATGGCACTCGATCCTGCGACCTCTGGCCGTCTCCTCCACCATCCCCAACGTGCCTGTCCTCGACGCTTCCGCGTGCAATCCTGTCGACGTTGTCCCATGCCTGTGCGTCAAGTGGTTAGGGCGATGGTATCATTGAAAGGGACAACGATTCGGGGGAGGTATTTTTCGGCAATCGGATTTTCAGGAAGCATTAATTTCCCTGTCTGTCATTCTCAAACGGAAGTCGTTAATGAAAAAAAATTCTGTTGTTAACGCTAGAATTGTCGACAACAGGGCTTAAAGTTGACTGTAAACTCTTATAAATGTAAGTTATTCTTACTGTTATAAATGTAAGAAAACCTTTAACTTCTAAATTATGTTACTCTTATAAATGTAAGAAAACCTTTAACTTCTAAATTATTTCTTTCTCTGTTTTAAATTAACTTTTACATTGAGGTTTCAATTCTGTTATAAAAGTTCAATTTCAACAGTTATTTTGCATTTGATTAATAAAGGCTCTAAAGGAGCAATTATTTCTTAACAGATATATTTTAAAATAAAATATAAAAGTTTGTACTGGTTTTCACTTGCAATTAGCATTATTTAAAGAATTGAAAACGGGATAAATATAGATGAGTAAGTGAGTCGGGATTTTGATGCAATTGTATGATTCAAGGTTTCAATCTCAGACCTATGTAACACTTAACGGTAAATTTATTTGAAAGAAATTTAACTTTTTCAAAGCAGAATAACTGTTTCTGTTCAACTAGAACTTTTTCTCACTTCCAAAAAAAATAAAAGTTTTCTGTCCATGCATATATATATATATGGAATATAAGTTTCAGTATATATGAAACTGTTTTCCTAGAACAGAAAACTCAAAAGTAAGGAAACATCTGTTATGTCAGAATTAATTGAAAATTTTGACCAACGATTAAAACATAAAATTTCTTAAAAAAGATACGTAGTAAAATATTTAACAAAAATTATAAATTGGTTGTTTTGACCATCCTGGTAATTCTAGTGTTAACTTTACGTGTCAATCTTGATCTCTTGGTAAATAATGGACTTGAATTTGCAAATGGTTGTCAAGTTTTTGTTGTTTGTATTAATTATACGTAGCGTGCATCTACGTAGTTAATATTTTCCAAGTTATAACATTGCGAAAGAGTAACTTGCGCAAAATTTGACAGCGTTGTGTACATGCATTCGACAATGACTTTCAAAAATTACAAATAATTCTCGAAAGAAAAATTCCATAACGATTTTACAGTTGAAAGATCGATTTTCTTACTTAATAATAGATAAGTAACGCGAAAACATTTTAACTATTGTATCTTTCATAATACGAAAAATAATTTTAGCGATATTGTCGCATACATGTAATGTTATACATTACATGTATATGTTCAATGTAAATTATTTATTATAACGTTTCATATCATATTTCACAAATGAAATTAATCGACTTGTAGTAACTTTCTACAAAAGATTTGTATACATAATCGTTGATATATCCGGTTTTTACGCTTTGGGAACAAACTGACAAATCATCAATCGTAATTCTCGCACGAGAAACGCTGCTGCAAAAATTCTGCGCAGGTAATGCGGCATATAATCGCATTGCTCTTTTAGAAGATTTCGAGGGGGCCGGCGAAAGTAGTAAACGAACGAAATTAAAAAATCATTCCCCGGAAACGAGGTTGACAAAGTCACGTTTGTGCACCTACTAATTAGCTGAGAAGCGTATATTTTTTTAATCCATTTTTTTAGAAATATAAAGTTCCTCCGCTTGGAACGGAAGTACTTCCGCAGCAACGTTCGCACCATACCGTTCCTTTCTTCTTCTTTTTTTTTTCTTTCTTTCTTTTTTTCCCTTCCTTTTTTTTTCGTCGTCGTCGTCGTCGTTACGTCAACGACTAGAACTCATTTTCAAAATGTCACTGGATCTTTGAGGAACACTCTACTATAATGAAGCGTTAAATTCTGTGCGCAACATTCTTTAAATAGCGTACGCTGTTTTACGAGAATCCTTTTTTTTCCAGCTGACTAAAATATTCGTGGATATCTTGTAAAATTTATTCTTTTTTGCTTGGAAAGTTTAGGAGGGCTAAGGAACGCTCGTGGAAGTTCTACTCGCTTTTTTTTTTTATACTTTGTTTCGTTAAAAGCCGACTTCTTCGTCGAGTGCAGCTCTTTTTTACTGAGAATATTAATTGAAAAAAACCAGAACCTGTGATTTATGTTCAAAGTTGGAACTCGAGAAATTTTATAAATTACGATTATTAAAATATCGTTTTATGCAACGAATAAACAGCAATCATTTTGATTAAATATTTTCTAAATTGTTGAATTGTAAATTCAACTGCTTTATTTTAGGTATCGTTTTGCTTCTTAGCTCCTTACAAAAATGTATTCAACTCAAATTGATTACAAACGTACTAAATTCAGTAAGTACTAGTTACTTTTATTTTAATGACACTTTAAAATGAAAAGCTATTTGTAAAAGCTACTTGTTGTTGTGATACAACAGTTTCTATTAAATTACCACTATTGAATTTCCTGTATCCGAAAAGTAACGGATACAAATTTTCAAGCAATAGAATTTTGGAATATATATAGTTTGTTTAAATTTAGTAGTATACAATAATAAATTTTCCTTTCCTCATTTCCACTAATTTTGTCGCACCTTCACGAGCTCTCAGCTTTCTCAGTTATTTCATGTACTGATCGAATAAATAAAAATATCCTATATTTACAACAAGAAAATTCTTTTGCTAGGAACACATTTCCAATTGTTTAACGTTCAAATATTAGAAAAATTATTTAAATGGTGAATATTTAGGTATGAAACAGCAGGAGGCTACTACTTTCCATTTTATTAAATGGAATTTCAAGAATGCCAATAATTATGTATTTAACATGTTCGAGCAAGTTTGTAACTTTCCTATTAACTATACTGCCTACCGAACGTTGTTGCCTAAGATAAATCAGAAATAAATCTCGTTCACGGTGAAATTAACCACTTAATGGAAGAAGAATCCATTAATTTGTTTACTTCGTGGCCTATCGGACTTTTTAATTACATAATGGCAAAATACTATTTTCTTCGCTTTGCGCAGTAGCGTTTATATCTTTTATCACTCTGTATAACGCAATTAGTTACTCCGCTGTGCTTTTAAAAGCGTGTAAGACGAATTATGGTCGCATTAAACTTTCGGGCATCGATGTATGCATTTAAACATGAGCGTAATGAAAAATTCAACGTCCCCAACGTTCGTAATCCTTTCTAAATATACGGAGGACGAACGCCGATTCTTTTTTCACGCGAAAAAAAAAAAAGAAAAAAAAACGGAGGAAGAAAGGAGGTCAACGTGTACCCTTTTGAATCCAAATACTCAAGCAGCGCGATCGAGCTAGGAAATTCAATCATAGAATTCGATGGACCGGTCGTGTCGAAATTAAATCGCGTTCGATTCAACTTCAAACGCGATACGGAACAATATCCATACTTCAATTAAATTTAATAAAATGCCGATTGCAATTTTTCTCTCTCTCTCTCTCTCTCTCTCTCTCTCTTTTCCCCATTCATTCACTCCTTTTTCCTTCTATGCTTTTTTTCTTTCGAACGGAACGAGTTTGACTAGTGGACACAGAAACGAAAATGTAGAACGAAATACGCGCGTTGGGGAAAAAAATCTTCGTCTAGGCCACTCGATGTCAAAAAATAGAAAGAGAAGGAGAAAAAAAAAAACGAGAAGCGGTGATATTCAGCGTAATCGGCGTGCAACGATCGTTTCGTAGCTCGTACGCGATGTACGACGAAAATCTACGATCCGTGGCCTGATCGAAACGAAGAAAAAAAATTGTTGGCTCGCCGTTATGCTAGGCCAAATATCGATCGCGTTAAAATACAATCTGTGACGGCCTTGGCCGACCGTAATCGTGGTTGCTTAAATGCCTCGGTTCGTTCGTTTTTCTTCCGCCTTCCATTTTCCGTTGTTTCCGATTTGCTCGTGCAAAATGTTCGACCAAGGTTCGACCAGCGAAATTTTGTGCCCGGAAGCCGACGCAGGAATGCGAAATCAGGACATTTTAATTTGTTCTGTTCGAACGAGATGTCACGATTGAACGGGAGACACGCGTTGAACGTCATGAATATTTCCCAGCGATCGGAATGGTATCTGTTTGCCTTTCTTTTTTCCTTTTATCGCTGGATATTATAAATTATTTAAATCGTCCTGGGACGCGCACCAAGAATACCTGTACGCATCAATTTACGTATGTTTAATATTAATGCGCGCGTCCTGAAAGCGTGTCACCGTGCATTTTTCGCTCGGTGGGAATCGCGCGTTTCGAACGATTTTCGCGGCGTCTGCCCCGCCGATGAGAAATTTCTATTATATCGGTCGACGTTTATAAAATTTATTGGCGTCGAGTGGAATGCTTGATGAACCGAGCGTTGGAATGTCCGCCGGAGAAACCAGCGCGGACGCAAGGATATTCATCGATCACTGTACGCAGTCAATGCGTGCGTCGTGATTGTTGACCACGCGAAGGGAAATATTGTCGACAAGCTCGGTCGATTTGATGGGATGAAGTTTGCTGACGTCAGTTCTGGCGACGAGTGTCGCCAATTTTTTTTTATTATCTATAGTGAAACATTCTTTAATCGCCTCGGCCATCGGTCTCTTTACTCGCCAGATTGTCAGAAATGTTTCCTAAATTTATTGAAATTCTTACTATTTCAATGAAATGTTTAATATCGTTTGACAATAGAATTAATTGAGGGATGTTACGGATTTCGTAAAAAGTATTATCGCTGTACAATTGTTGCAATTAACTCATTAAGATTGTTGCGTTAGCACATTTTGTTTCTTTTCAGTCAATTATCAAATTTTATTTTCTATTATTGAGGCTACGAAAAGAAATTTCAATTTGCTCAATATCATCTTATAATTACGATTCTCGCTTTATAATTTTATGAGATTTAAGAAGATTGAAGTGTTTCTAACGTTATAATAAATTATAGCTTAGTCCTTAAGAAATTAAGACTGCTATTTTTTTTATGTACTTGTAAATTAAGGAATAGAAACATGAAGAGATGCCAAGGAAATGCCAAGAGATCAACATTTTTGGACATAGCTTTCTCTTGTCCTCAATTTACGATTAATTTCATGATTCATCACCTACATCTATCAGCTAAGCTTATAGAGATATCAAAAAGAAAGAAAATATATTCCAACAAACTTGCTAAATCTGCAAAATTATCAAATTTTAATATTTGCTATCATATAAAGATGAGGTGCATTTCTCTGCTGTATACAGAAATCTTTGCAATAAATTGTGCATTGAAAAATTTATGGCTTTATCTTTGTGCAGGACACAGTCAATTTTACGATACACTTGCATCTCATAAAGCGTTTGTTAAAGAATATTGCAAAATGTTGAATATATATCGTCGTAAATGTAGGAGCTCAACTATACATACATATGTACATTCGACTCTGAATTTATGTTTGCAATAAATATAAAATATTTCTCTTTTTCTCTTTTTGTCTATCTATGTATCTATCTTGTCTTGTCTAAATTTAAATTATTTAAATATTTTCGAATGTAATTATTAATCTCAGCCAATCAAGTTTATTTTACACTGTATAATAATCGATATGGTGAAAAAGATTGGAAATTATTTTCGATTCGAATTGTTTTAAACGTTGACGTTTCGGAACTAATAACAGAGGAAACAGGTATGTCGAGAATAATTACCTCTTTAAAACAACGTTGCGCTGATTATTTAAATTTATCAGACTAACCCTGACATTACGAATTTATTATGAGATCACAGCGCAAGTAAACCGACAGCCATTACTAGCATTATGTTTAACTCTGATAATCGATATGACGTGGATGCTTGCAGAAAGGAGCGATATTGTAACAGCTTGTGGGGTTAATACTGGATTAAGTATTCCTCTTTTGATTGAAATCGGTTGAATCTGCCGCAGTCGAATAAATTAGCTGGTAGCGGAATCGTATGCGCAAACGAAAATTATATACGATGGGGTATTATCGTAATATGAATTTAAACACGTTGAATATTAACGGGTCTGCCTATCGAAAATTCAGTTCCAGTTAAATATGGCTTCAAGCATTGTATTTGTAAAGTTGTTAATTATAGACGGAGGATTAATCGGGAGACGAAATAACAGCGGCCGCAGACGCGGTACCAGAGAATTATTTTGCGAACGTTTTGATGATGGTGGAGTGTTGATGATGGCACTAGCGATGCAAAAATGGAAAGGAGAAACGAGAAGAAAAAAAACGAGGCAGGAAATAGAAACTAAATTGTTCTGCCGCATCGTGGAGAGATATTCAATCTTTAACCAGAGCTGTCGTTTTTATCTGCATTTTACTTGCTTCCGAAAGCACGCCAGAATGCTCGAAATTTATCGATGCGAGCTAGAGTGAAATAAACGCTCGAAAGGTGGACAAAAGTGCGGCTTGATGATCGTTTCCAATTAAGGGTGATTTAGGCTCGCTCCTCTCCGAACTGGAAAACAGGTTCCAGCGATGGAAGAGGAAAAATTGTTCGCGACAGGCGGACGATTCGAGTGAAAATTCAATTTGACGCCGCTGCTCCCTAAGCTCACGGTGCATCTGTCGAATCGAACTCACTTCCCGAAGTATCACAAGAAATATTCCACACAACATTAGAAATTTTGCGAATTTGTGCGTATTCAGTCTATCTCTTATCGCGCGTTGATGCATTTTCAGTTCGCCGTTTTGCGAGTATGCGTGTTGGCGCTGTTTCTGTTTCAATGGAATTCTAATTGTTTCGTTAAAATGCCTCGCAAATTTGTACAATGACGTTCATTTATCCAAATTACTCTTTTCTTTCGACAATTACTTCTCCAGCTGTCCGGCCTAACGCGATTTAATTCCAGATTAATGCATTCATGTCCACTTGACTGTAAATATCCGTTTTCATTACTAGGTCCGCTATGTTAGCTGCTATTTTTCTTCCGTAATTTAAACTCGTAGGAAAAGTAGGTAGAGTTGGGAATTCAAACAAACTTCAACGGTGTTGGTCGTCCAACGCGGGAATATTATCGAGTCTGCGTAAACAGATCAAACAAAAACGTAAAGCAACGTTATTTTTTTCAGTTGAAACTTCGATTTCAAACGACTCGATATTTATCGAACGTGTATTCAATGTGAACGTTCTCAAGAAATGTAACTAACAAACTTGAAAATATTTCGCATCTTTTTAAAATTATTTCTTTCTATCAATTTAATTCAATTTAATTCAGTTTAATTCAGTGCTTCTTATTCTCTCCTGGATCCCTTCCTATTATCCTTTAAACCTCTTTTGACAATATATAACACACGTAAATGTATAAAAGCAATGTCAGTCAGAAACTTTGCGGAACGTTTAATTCAAATAGGTCGGTAATTATCCGGTCAGTACTCTTCGTAGTACCGCCACTACTCTCTTCCTTCCTCCCCCTTCACTTAGCAGGGGTTTTCATCAGCATCCCGTAGACTGTACATTTCCGGTGAACCGCCATTGTCCTCCGTTTATCGTGCGCAAAACAACGAGTCCGAGTTTCGACTATTCTTCTTCATCTGAAATCGGCTTCTAAACGTTATTCTACGCTAGGGGGATCTGTTCCCGGTCGTATCGCTCATTGTTCTACCTTGACGGTCAACCACCCTCCATTATCCCAGTGGAATCGTGAGGTCCGCCGTGGGCATCGACGACAAAGATCCGCTCGAGCGGCACCGGGGAACACTGTTAAAAGGAAAAATTAGTTTTCGGTGAAATTGCGATCGGTGGCGTGATTCATGCACGAGAACGAAGGAAGTGGCTGGCCGATGGAAGGGGTTCGAAATGTAAACGGATCTTATCTCGGTCGATGAAGCACGCCGTTCGATATTCCGATACTAGGCACCATCGCCATCACCGCCTAGCTCCAAGGGTATCGAGCCCCGGCATAATGGAATTCCTCGTTATATAAATTTCGGTGCACATTTTTCTGGCACCCATCGATCTCCCCGGTCTTCCATTTTCCAGGCTTTTCTCTTTTAAAGTCGACGTATGTACTTGCCGGCTCGTACCCTTATCCCGCTTTCTCTCTCTCTCTCTCTCTCTCTCTCTTCCCTTTTCTATATATATACGTGTGTGTGTGTACATCTCCCTCTTGTTCTCTTTCGATTCATTCCGTCAGTTTTATTCCGTTCCCTGCGAATGGCCGATTCGATTCCTCAAACGTTTCTCCGAGAGAAAACCGAGGGAGAGAAAACGAAATTCCATCGATAACTGTGAATCCAGTGTCGTTCTTTAAATGATTTTATCTCGCCGAGTGAAACGCTGCAAGCGGATAAAAAGGGATTCCCGTCGATTAACTTCCGTTACGCTTTTGTCTGTCGATCGCGAGCCAGCGGAATAGCAGCGGATCATCTGGAGCCTGGTACTTTGGTCGAGGCTTCGAGTACCCGGATATCCGCGGGAGTCGAATATCTAAATGGTGACGTCAATGGTTATCTACGATACGGTTGTTTCGATACTATCGAACGAAAAGATCCGGGGAAACGATCCCGACGTTCAACGTATTTAAGCGATTTTTATTCTTCGGCTATAGAACTTAACGAACGATCTCTCTAGGACAGCACGGCCAGCGGCAAACACGCCGATATGGCTTTCGTTTGGCTGTTTGCACGCGGCGACGGCCGAGATGCGTCGATCAGGGTCGATCTCCCGCATCGATAGATGGCTCTGCAGTCCAACGATCGCGTTGCATCGTCATACGCCGCCATGGACCGTTACTTGGAACGCGGTTGCAAGAGTCTACGGTTGTTTACCTCTAATAAACCGTCCGTTTTACCAGACTTTACCGGTGCTTTTCTATCTCACGTCGACGATCGACGCTCGTGGCCTCCTCCGTTTGTGTACGTCGCGGAAGAAACGTTTTGTGCAACGCGCGGTCGTTAATTCGAGGTGAAATTAGGACGCAGAGAGACGCGATGACAGCGGCATTCGGCATCCCAGCGTTTCGAGCGGCGTTTTCGTACGACGTCAAGTTACTTCTCGCCAAGTGAGTGCAGATAATGAGCGTAGTTAACAAATTGTTGGATTCCCGTCTCGTGCGACAGCTGACGTTCATCGATCCTCGAACGACGCGCGGTGAGTGTGCCACCTCGATTGTGTTCTATTTAACCTCTTACGCTGGAATGACGTGCGTGTCACGCACGTCGAGAATCTTTTCTCCCAAATTGCAACATTTTCTCAGCTTTAGGTATGAAGTTTAAACGTAACCAGGGCAAAACAAATGATAAGTTCATTACTTCTTAATAATTTCTATCCGACGAGTTGTTGTATACGGTTCGGTCACTCGTTATGGTCCGCGAGCCAGTTGGCCAGCGCAAGGGGTTAAAAAGTATAAATACTCGATTGTTACTCGGTTATTAAACGAACGTGCGACACCCCGAGACGCGTGGAGAATTTTCAACGAACTTGGGTGTATTTCGGTAAATGTCCAATTTCTGTCAGTTTGTAAAAATTGCTAGCGTGGATTTCGTGAGATTCAATTTCCGTGTCAAGGGTTGCTTGATTTTCCAATTTCTTTTTATTGCTAACCGAATCAAACTTCGTTCGCCGTGGCGCGGCTTGACGAGGAGAGTTTTCTCTCTCTCTCTCTCTCTCTCTCTCGTGTCTAGGCTCTTACCTGTGACGTCGTCCTCCGTGCATCGGTCTTTTGAAAGGCACGAGACGGAGTAGTTGGACGAAGTTATGCCGATGGAACCCGGGTATCATCGTCGCGGAAGAATTTCACGATCGTAAGGGCCGTCCGTTTCGATATTTATCGGGCAAACGTGCGCGAGGGGTGCTCGCAGGATCGAAAAAGAGGAAAAAAGAAAAAAAAATTACACACAAGCGAAAAGGAATAATCAACAAGAACAGAATTGGATCTCGCAGCGCAGTTATTCCAACCCTATTTTTCCTCTCGTCCTTTGCCTGTCATTCTGGAACGTGTAGATCCGTGCGCTCCGCAAATAGAGACAGATGTCGCTTTGTAACTTTACGTTCGCCTATCGGTAAATTTATTGACTTTTTATCGAGAACCCACTGAACTCGTTACACGTTCCTACATTATACGTGTATCGCCGCTTTTTATTGGCATGTCTTTTCTATCTAAATTTTATTACCATCTGGAAATCTATTCCGAACGCACGTAAATTTTTCACTATTTCGACAGTGTCGAACGAATTATATCCTGATGATACATTTTGAATTTGCCTGAGATCCTTTATTATTACGAAGTAACGGTCGATTCTCTTCTAGGAGTAAATTAACTCTTTAGGGTTAGGTGGGTTTAAAATTGTCCTACATTTTTTTTTTTTTTAACAATTAATGCACGGTTGAATATTTTCTAACCCATCTAAAGATGTGTTTCAATGAATTTCATTTAAAACGTTAATTGCATGGTGGGATTATTTACGCCTCACTCTGTAATAAAGAATTTATTTAAATATTACTTTTTTTTAATTTTAAGAAACATTTTATGTTTAGTAATTGAAATGAACGTTTTCCCCCTTTTTTTTATTAAAAAAAAATTCCGTGCAAGTATAGTTTTTTTTTTTTTCTTTAAAATTACGTGCCCTTAAGGGTCAAGTGAATTCTGTCATATTCGTTTATCATAATATAACTAAATTTGCGCGAAATATTCATATATTTATTCAATGACTCTGGTTATTTCAATGATGTACACTTTTGTTAATCTACTTCATAACATTGAAGAATTAAAATTTCTGGAAAGAAATCGATGTTGTAAGTTTTGCTTACGTCGATAATATCTTTACAGTGTCATTTCATAAATGATAAAATTAACTGCAGTTACATTGCGAGATATAGTGTTAACAACATATGAAAATTTGAAAATAATTTCTTGGTGAACTAAACTAACAATATTGTTTTACATATTATATATTGTATGTAATAGTACACTATAATATAGCATATGATTATAGTAATACTATATATTACTCAGTATTTATTTATTATGCAATATAGTAATATATAAAATGTGATCTTTTCGCTAGAAAGCTGTTACCGGGTATGCAATATGCACTCTCTATTGATTTTATAGTGTTTCTTTCTTTTTTAATACAAAGTTGTACAGACACGGGAAAACATATCGAGTTAGCTAGTATGAACATTTAAAAAAGTACGAGCGGTTAGAAACTAACAAATACCCAAACAAACTGTTAAAGAAAACTATTGACTATTTGTTAACATTTCACAGTTTCGATATTTATCTATAAGAAACCGACGCGTGAGTTTTTCCAACACGTGATATTCGTGTTCCCCAGAAGGAAGGGGACAATTTTGAAACGTCTCCAACGAGTGAAAGTTGTAATAAACGGAACATTTCACTCGAAGATTATATTGATGCCTTTTCTATTCTGACCATTGGAATCTTGGGCAAAGGTGAGGCGAAAAATTGACACCCACTGTGAAGCTCCTTTGTGAAAGATAGAGAGAGAAAAAAAAGAGAAATGAATTGGTCGATGGGCCTGTTGGTTTGAGATTCGAACTTGGATATTTACCGAGCAGCTGCTCTTACCAGTTTATGTATACAACCATAAAGTCGTTTCCTCTTTTTCTGTCTCGAGACATTCGAACCATTATTTATTTACAACTTGGTCAGTCTGTCGAAAAACAGCTTTATGTTATCACAGAGTTCAAAATTCTACAAAGAAATACAATTATACAAGTCGGGATTACTTTATGGATTGTAATCAATTTTTTAGTTGAAATCAGAAATAGTTTATAAAGTATTGACAATTTTTCTTACGTTTGTTTGAAAGTAAAATAAAGCCAGTTTTACGAAAAATCCGAATTTATGTACAGTTACTAAATGTATGTACGAAACTTATTCTGATTATAATTGTAATAATAATAACACTTTGATAGTATAAATTAAATAGCACTCATAGTAATTGTATAATAGACTTTATGATTTTTTGCTCTTATTTGTTTACATTTTCTGGAAAACACTGTCAACTTTCAAATAACTAGCAACTTTAACATTTTAATTTTATAACAGGAATAAAAGAAATTAATTTATAAAACAAGAAATTAATTTATAAAATGTTTAAAGTTTTTCTTCGACAAATATCAAGTTATCCGGACTTTCGTGATTCACTATAAATGAATACAAATTTGGGGAAACAAATTTACGAAGAATAGGAAAAATGGGATGAAAAATAATAGGGAATTATAGAAATACAATATTAATTAGTTACATTATGCAAAAACTATCGTATATCATTGATTATTTCCATAACTGAATAAAAAGGTCAAATTTAAATAATCTTATTTATATATTGTATAATATAACAAATACTCTTTAATATGATTAATTACAATGAACAATGCTGTAATGATAATTTGCACGATCTCTCCTGCCTTCGTAATTTAATAAATTACTGTGACATGTGTGAAAACACAAGAAAAGCATAGCATGGTCAATCAACCACGTATAATATAGAAAAAGGAGATAGAAAATAAAGAAATAAAAGATGAAAGTAGAAAACTAGGTTAATTAATAACTCCAAGATAAAGATAGATCGTGAAAAAGTCGAGTGAGATTGATTCATCTGTAAAAGAATTGATCGTAGACAGGAGAACGAAATGTCACTTATGAAAAGTGTAGAAGGAAAAAGAATTTGTTGATCACAGATAGAAATGTGAACTCAGCGACTACTTTAAAAATCGAGTTATTTGAATTGTGATCGAATTTCTTTTTTCCAAGTTATTCTGAAGATGTAGAATTTGTCACGGAGCAAAAGATGATTTTTAAATAGAAAAATACTACGTGATATTGACCCTACATGCAAGAGTAAGTCGAAAACATAGAATGAAATGTTTGAAAACACTTCATTTTCGAAAAAATGAATATTTAATCGAATATTTCTCGAATATTACACTTGAATTAAGCTAACTATATTTGAAAAATTTTTTTTAGACTCGAGTCTCTTGAAAACGAGGTCTTAAATGAAACAATGTTATTCTTTCTTTTCAGTTTATTTTTGTACGTAAAACTATTCTCTTTTCGGTTGTATCGTGAAAATTGAGATAATCTTGTATACTTCTCGTCAGAAGGAATAAGAAAATTAATTTTTCATGAAAAATCGTAGCACATTTTATTGCGTTTTTATATGATTCTTGTTATTTCACGCGTTTATGGTTCGTGTTGTTCCGCGTTTTATTTCCCATTAATTTTTTAGCATCTCTTAGTCTGTACATGAAGCGTATACATAATTTGAAAACAGAACAGGCTAGTATACTTTTATGAAAGGGGGGAAAAATACGGAAAATGCAAGATGTATTTTTGTTAAGATACATTTCACGGATGAATAACGCAATATAATTTCCATGTTTCAGTTTCGCCAATAAGTTTTATTCATTTTGTGTAAAATTAAAATACGGACAAATAATTTGTCTTCGTGATATAATATAATAAAATGTACACTGACAATGAGATGTTTCACTCATGAAAAACATAATTTATTAGACACAAAATAAGCAAAGAGTACCAACTGAATGTGTATTTTACGTCATTTAGAATTATGACATTTTTCATTGTATGAAATTCTGCAGCACGCCGATGCTACTTTTTTTTAAAAATAATATTTTTGGAGTAGTATGATTGTGAATTATGGATATGTCAGTGCAAGTTTCAATAATCATTTAAGATATTTAATTAAGCATGGAAGTAAAAATATGCCTACATGAAAATTGTGTACACAATATTTTTTAAAGTTATTTTTAAGTTATTTAATTAAACATGGAAGTAGAAAAAATGTCTAAATGAAAATTGTGTAGTACACTTTTTTCTTGTATTGTATTTTTAATTGTATTTTTAACATACTTGTTAAATATTACCTTTTTCCACATTTAAAGAAATTATTAATAAAGTTAAATAAAGTTATATCCAAACATTTATTTTACTTATTATTACATTTATTTTATATTACAGTTTTACTTGCCAGTTATTGCAATTTATAAGATTGCCATCTTATAATATCAGTACAGTTATTATTATATTATTATATTACACCGAATTCAGTTTGTATATAACTTTATTTAATAAAATTTTGAAATTCGATTTTCTCGAAAACAAAGCCTTAAAAAGAATTTCTTATTTTTTCATGAGGAATCATCTCTTGCTGTACTTTTCAGATGTTACAGAACGTTCTGTATATTATTTTATGCGTCATTATCGCATATGTCATTTCTTAAACAAGAGATTTTTAAAGCTTTTAATATTTCTCATGTATACTTCTCTGCTTTTCCTAATTATTCTACACGCACGTATAATCTAGTTTTGTTCAATTTTTCAATAATATATTTATAGTGTATAGTTCCATAAATCATTGTAAATCGTCGGTGTTTGGTAATTTAGAAGTAGCATCTGTTCAAACTATTTCAAAGATTTATCCAATCAGGAATTTCCCAGCTACCTGAGAAGATGGCAGGTAGCACGCCACATTTTAAACACATCGTCAGGTAGAGAGCAACCGGAACGCTTATTGAACGTTGCCGCTCGAAGTTCCCTTGCCTTTCACTTTCTTCGACGTTCGATATCTCCGGTACAAGTACGTTTGTTCAGGATTTAACTTTCGGACATAAAGCGACTTACAAACACGCTGCGAAAAATTTGGGCTCATGTTGGCGATGGACGCGCCAATTTAATGCCAACGACGTGAGATCCCGGCTAACGTTTCAAAATTCTTTCACACGAAAGTTTACGAACTTCCGAACTTTATTTTCAGCTGTAAAATCTGCTGGGTTAAAGATGATTCTGATCATCCGATAGGCACGTCATCATCGCGACACATCCGCGTGCAATACCAAAGAAGGTTCGAACCGACGTGCCAAAACGGAAAAAGAAAATAACGCGGTGTTTTACATGGGACCCCGGGGCTCGGTCCTGCTTTTTCCAAGACGCTGGCCAACCATATCTTTCACTTTTCGATACCGTCGATTAATTTTTTTGTTCCCGAATACTCACCTTCCGCGAGAGTTCCCAACGTCGGTCTCTCCTCTTCCCTTTCCCTCTCTTTCCAGCGGAGCTTTTTACCCGAAGCGACCGACCGTTTCCAAGACGCCAGATTTCCCCGATATCTCGATAAATTTTCCTGATAAAGGTTTGCTATTTTATGGCCGGATCCTCGATGTATCTGTACTACTCCCGGGCGAAAAAGCGCGCTTAAGAATGAGCGGGTGCGGGAAAGAAAGGAAGTAACAGGAGAGAGAGAGAGAGAGAAAAAAAGAACAAAGAAGAGAAGGAAAAAGAGAAACAACCGATTCTCGTCAATTAATCTTCGTTTCTTTTGCCTGTTGTACGCCAGGCAACTCCCTCTTTTGCATCCTTCCGAACAGTATTATATCCTTGGTCGCATCATTTTCCTCTCTTCGACCGTTTCCCTCCCCGGTCTTCTGCCTTTTCTTCTGTCTTCTGTATTATGCAGTATGAGTTATTAATTATTTATAAGTGTGCCACGTACTTGGAACTTGCCCACCGCTCCACGCGTCTTGCGTTGTAATGTGATTTATCTATCTACCTGATCTTTTCCTTCGCCTTGCGAACTTTTATCCCGCGACCGCGAGTAATTCGCGGATAATAGTCTCGGTTGGCTATATGTAATAATGGAAAACAGTTCTCAAGTTATGCCGCACGCGTATTTACATTTATATTATGCCGCCGCGCGTCTTCAAAGGTATTTGATGATGAAAAATTCACCAAAAGCTGATTTTCCAGAATATCGTGTCGCTTCTTTTTTTTTCATGATAAGTATAATAACTTCATGTGTTTTATTACTGCAGCCGGGTAGTATTTTGTGTACCACATTTTTGCGTTTAAAACCGCCTCCCTAATAAATATTTTTGTTCGAAACATTAACGGACGGGGTTGAATTTCATTATTCGTCAATTATTTATTTCGCGACAGGTTACATTACGGCATTTAGAATCTGATTCGCGCCAGTTACGGCAATTTAATTTTTCGTCAAAAATGAAAGTGGAAACGTTATTTAATTAGCAATTTTATTACGCGTGTTTTTTCGGCTTTCCGAAGGAGTAAATCAATTCAGTAATTTTTTTCATGTCAAATGCCAATTTAAATTATTATGGTATTTTGAATTCTTTATTAATGCACCTTTGTGTGTTGCAAGTATTAAGTGTTTTGTAGCTTCGATACAATTTTTAAATTTAGAATATATCATATCGCAAATAAATACAATTATTAATGAAATTTGTAGTGTATTATCCTAATTTTTTGACAAATTTCTTATATTTCTTATATTTCTAATATTTCATTTCCTATTAAAATTTTATTACGACATAGAATGTTAAAAATGAATTAGACACGCATATTACGTACATAATATTAAGATAATTGGACTTTCTTACGGTATAATAGTAACGTATAATATTTTTAAAAATATTTCAAAAGCTAATGGATACTTAATAAAAAATATTATTATATTATATTATTTATTTTTTATTATTTATTTTTTTATTATATTATGTATATTATATTATATTATGTATTTTGTATTTATTTATTTTTTTGTATTTTTTTGTATTCAATGTAATCGATAATATTGACAAATGTGGTAATATTTTCCTTGTTAGTTGTTCTTTAGATATAAATTATTTTCATAAATTATACCATAATTACGTAATATCCGAATACATTGATTATACATTTTACGGACGGAAGCGTCTAATTCATTCGCCATACTTTCCATCGAAAAGCCCCGTAATCTCTTACTGCATGTCTTTTACCTCTTGGTGGAAAATGTCGAAGCTCGATAGAACGGAGTTCCTCCGGGGATTAATTTTCGTTGCTCTATCGTCTACCATTCGCGTTAAATTCGCCTCCATTTTCACGTTCATCGTCGCGCAACGTTCTCTTGACACATAATTGCGCTGGATTGCTCTTTTGTACGCCTTAAATTGTTACATTGGCGTTAATGTTTTAAATTGTTCGTGGCAGGGGGGGTTCGCGCTGTATTTATTATTGCAATTCGTCGAGAAGGGTGTAATTTGTCAAGCAACGGTAACACATTAATCGTACGCTTGTTAAATTGTTAATTACAAACACTAATATCAACGACACTTCGAGATAATTACATAAATAGTTTAGTAGCAATTTCGAAAAAATTTTCAAATCATCCTGCGCGTATCATTACACGCGCGTAATTGCCTGAAATGGTATATCGAGGCGGAATTTCGGATTGACAAAATATTTTCCCCGTGAACTCGATCGCCGTGCATTCACAGGGCGAAATCATCGAAAACAGATCGAACAGCGAACCTGGGGTATAATAAAGGACAAATTCAATTGTACTCGAATTATAATACGAATAGCAGTGGAATTATTCGTTTAACATTCGAATTAAATTCCCAATCGTCGTGCGCCGATCGCTAATTGAATAACCGGACGAAATCATTCGACGAATAATCGGACCTGAAAAAAAATTCATCGTGAATCGTAACACTCGGCCATGGAATAATCGTTATTACATGTTGAAACGTGACCGCGCCGCCGCTTTTCGTCTTTCGTCCCAGCCTCTATTCCACCCATCTGAATTACAAAAGTCGCCGGATTAGGCGATCCGCTTAATTTCAGAGAATATAATATATTATTCATACCCTGATCTGCATATCCCTTGGCGCGGCTATCCCTAGATAGAAAATACGCTACAAGATGCAAATGTAATTTATGCTTGCTGGGCACCGCGGCACCCGTAGCTTGCCACTTTCGTCATTTACCAGTGGCTGCGTGTGTGCACGCGTGTTACACGCCGGTCTCGTTAGCCATCGATACCATTCCTCGATGATTTTTTTTTTTTTTTTATCTCTCGGCTCGATTTAAACGTGGAAATAAAAAAAAAAAAAAAAAGAAAGGAAATTCCCGGTTATTTCCTGTTCTCTCTCGCGTGAAACGTCCCGTTTTCGAGCGTGCAGAGCCGTGCCCGGGATTCATTATTGCCTTTATGCCGAGTTCCCTCCTCCAGGCGCGAGTCTCTTGATTACTTTAACATTCGGTCGTATCGTCGCCTGTTTATAAATGCGTGTCTGCGACGGGTCTCGTGATTTTCTACCTTGCTCCTATTATTCTCGTCTCAACTAACCAGTCGCAGCTTTTTGATTTAACTTACTGATTTATCGTACCTATGTATAATACATGTTTGCATGTAAGTAATTAGTTGCATCATAAATCTCGCATTTATTTTATCATTTTGTTTGATTATGTATAATCTAATTTTTTTTCTCTTTTTGAAATGGTAAATAATGCTCTCTCTCTCTCTTTCTCTCCTTTTTTTTAATTATTTCACGATTGTGATTTTGTTTTGAAATAAAGAAATAGAAACTTTTTATTTTGCGGTGGATGTTCTAAAATAATAAAATTACGGAAGCTGCACGTTGGATTACAAAAATTACGGATTTATAAAGCTGTTAGAAATAGGATAATTACTGAAATAAATTTTAGTGGAAGTAGAATATTAAAAACCTTTATTCACCTATTCGTTCATTATTTTTGGGATTAATTGCCTATTGTGACGTTAAATTATTTGTTAATTTTATTGCACTTTTTTTTAAATATATATTTGCGAATGCATTATAATTATCTATGAATGATTCCTCTCTTTACTAAATATTATAATGAGCACTACATTTTAAGGTTATTTTCTGTATTTAACATATAATTCACGTGTTTTCGCAGTTTCAAACGCATAAAAATCCACAATCTGTTCGTAGCATCGCCATACGGGAAGAATTTATTTTTAATTAATCGAAGTCATGATTTCCCACATGTGAGATATCGCATAACAATAATAGAAGATATTGAGAAATATGCTGCTGGTGCTGATTGGTAATCAATATATCCACATTCACATTGTTTTGTAATTCTCTTCTTTCTACATACGTCATAATTCAACAAACGTTCGCACCATCATTGCATCGTCGGCTGAGATTCATACACGAATTCCACGCGATCTTTCGATCTAATGTCATCGATGTGTCACTCGTCTCTCTGCTATGCGAATTTTTTCTCACTCGGCAGTAGGATCCTTATTTCTTGGAACAAAATCTTGGAGGTTGAACAACGAAAGTCTTCGTCGATCAAGCATTCTTTCGAGAAAAAGTTTTTGCCCCAAATCGGTCTCGTTGTACATGCGTCCGGTGTAATAAAAAAAACGTGAATTCCGTATACTTCGTTATAAAAATACGTATTAATGGCGGGCGGAAAGTTGGCCCGCATTTCGGCGAATCGATCCGACGAGGGGGCAAAATTTTACCCTTCGTATTTTTCACTCTCTTGTTTCCTCGTTCACCCCATCCCGGTCGAACGTGTTTTTCTCTACGTTCGAACGGTTTCGAATTCGACTATCGTCGAAGGGCGGAAAGTTCCTCGTTAATTGATTCGTAATTAAGCCGAGCTGCGTTTCGAATATCGCGCGTGCCGTGTAATCTCTCTGGATGGGCGAGAGTTTCGAGAGGCGCGCGATTTCCTCGGGTTGGAAAATCGAGCGTCGCCTCGATGGTAAGCGATTTCACGTTCCCCGTTCCCCTTTTGGAACAAAATCGCGGATTCCTCGATGCGATTTTCCAACCGTACGGTTACATTTTCTAGTCGTCGCGGTCGTCCTTCGAACGATCTCTGTCGTCTACCCGGACGAAGTGTCGAAATGGGCGAATGGGAGAGGGAGAAAAAAAGAGAGACAGAGAAAGAGAGAAAGAGGTTGCCGCCGATTAATTTCCGTTTCTCTTTCGCCCGTCGTTCGTGCGAATCGTGCACCACGGCTGTTTTCGGGCCTGCTCAAGCGTGTTGTATCCTAGGCGCGCGCTATTGCGTTTTGTCTCGACCTACCGCTCTGATATTAAATCATTCGAGGCTCTTTATTAACGGGGCACCCCGCCGATCGGACATTTAAAGCCTGTTTCCTCCAGCCGGCAGACGACGACGTCGTAATTTTCGCGATTCAGTCCGGCGATAGTTTGTGAATTACATTTTTCTCGAAATTAATTATTTATATCGTGGTGAAAGGAAACGCCCTGGAGAGGAAATTAAACCCGCCTCCGCCGAGTTATCGGTTTCAATTAATTTTAAACAGCTGAGCTTTTTATTTAACCGTTCGCGGCTGATGCTCTATCTATATTAATGAGTTCTTCAATTCATCCTGTCCATCTCACAAATGTTTTTGCAGTTATCTCTAAATTGTAAAAAAATTCAACGTTATTTACCATTCATCTTTATTTTTCGTTCAAACAGCAGTGCGCTATGGTTAGAAATGAAAAATAGAAATGTTCTCTCGGAAAGCAAAATTTTAGTTACGCCTAAAATTATTACGAAAGATTGGAAAGTAAAATGTATTAGATTCTCAATTTTTTGAAATCCTTTTTCTAATTCAAAGATCAATCGTAAATATAATTATTTTAGAGTATCTTACTTCGATGACATTCATTAACAAATTAACATTAGTCGCGAGACTAGTTAATAGAGAGATATGCATGTCATACTTACACTATTGCTAGTTTAAAAGTTTGATATTTTACGTTTTGACGATTGACGAACGTTTTTCGATTGTTAATTTTCTGTATTTGCAAGCCTCATTTTAATAAATAGTCGATGCTTCATAAAATCTGCGTAAATATTTCAGTGTAATTGAAAAATACATATTTCAATCTAAATTTTAAAATTTCAACAACAAACAGACATATTTAAAGGCATTTACGCTTTAGCTTCATAATTACTATATTTATTTGTTCTTTTTATCAATATCTATCTCTACAAAACATCTCATTTTAATTTTTTCACAATTAACTCCAAAAGTTAATTCGCAATTAACTCCAAAAGTTAATTCGTTATCGTGAAAAATGTTTCAAGTAAAAGTTACCAAGTTTTTCGAAGGAAACATTTTGCAATAATCACCGTATTTGTTTAGATGGAAACATTTTCTTGATTGCAAGATCATTCACTATTTTTTAATACTTTAATCAATAAATTTCTCTATTAAAAAATGTACTAACGTATGCATATCGAAAAATGATTTTAACTGTAATTTTGTAAAATCTGAAAGACACGCGATATAAAATTAAAGTTGAAATATCTTCTAAATTAATAATTTGTCCACAGACGTATTAACACATTTTTAAAAATAAAGAATATCAAGCTGCATCGATTAACGCACAAAAAAAAATTTCATTTAAGAAAATGGATAAGCCAGCGGTTATCATAAGATATTCCCATGGAAACAAAAGTTTTATTTCAAATATTTTTTCGAACAGAGAACATTTATCCTTGCAGAGATAATTGTGTGAAAAGGTCAAAATATACCCTGTATATGTTAAGATAAAATTGAAGTGAATAATTTAATTGTACCCAAATAATCGTTCACGGAGCACATGTTTCATGAAATTTACATTTAATTTCGTTTTTGTACCTCTCGATAATTAACTGATCGACACATGACTGACAAATATTTTTTCGTCACACTCTCACTTTGGAAAAAGTATCATCCAGTTTTCTTTCATTTTAGTTTTGTGGCTAAAGTCAATTGTTCTTCATAAACATTGGCGCACGCGGTTTTAATATACTCACGTGTTTTCAGACATCGTAAAGACGCGAAGAATTTTGCACTCATAGCACCTGACAGAGGGAAGTTTAGTGTTTGATTTGAACGTGTAAACCATCGAATGTCTGCAGCTCGTTCGATTCCCAACATCCAGAAAACTGTCTGTTTAGCTCTTCATAAGTTATTAACGCGCAGTGACTTGGCCTCTAGTTCCGTTGATATAGAACTTTGAAACTTTTTTGAGCAGGTGCGATGGCAGTACGCGATGAATAATTTAAATGCCATGTTTCGAGTTGTACTCGCAAACGTAAAGCAGTGTTATTTATCGAATGTAATCTGAATCTCTTGATATCATTGAAACTGGGTTTGAAGAAGAAGGAGTTGTGTGTTTGGTAAAATGCTTTGGAATTTGTGATTTATCGAATTCACGTAAGGAATTTATTAGAATTAAGAAACTAAGGTAATTTCAAGATTGTGTTAATTTCAGGATACGTTTGAATTTATCCAAAAAAATATGTCTTTTTTTTTTTTAGGGATTTACGTGTCAAAAATTTTACTTTCTTTGTGCCTTTAATATTGGATAATTATGAAGATTATGAGATTAAGCGATATGGAAAAGTTTAATTAGAATGAAATTATATGAAATTTAAATGAGTAATTTAGAGTACTACGTAGCTCCGGAAAATTTATTCGATCAATTAAAAAAGAAAAATTGGAAATAGGTGAACTTGCAAAATAAATTATTAAAGGTTCATCAAAAGTCATTGAAAGTTCATAAAAGTAACAATATGCTCGTATTATTTATCCTCTTGCAGTAGCAAAAAGATATGCATTACCAGGATGAATTACTGAATTTCTGTTCTGTGCTTTATATGAGAGAAACCAAATCAAATACAAATAAAAATTAAATACTTGTAAATTATAATCTAAATTTTAAATTGTCACAGTTGTCCATAACTGTCCTCAACTGTGCCAATCTCATTAAGCCTAATCATGCGGAACAATAATTAATTTCAATATTTGTGAAAGTGAAAACTGCTTCATTGGAATTTCCTTCAGTCGAAGATTAAAATTTCGCGAAAATAAAAGATCGCTGTTATTGATTCTCGTGTGTATTTTTCATGCTACTGCTGAGCGGGAGATTGATTCTACCCGAACGCATTCTGTTTGTATAGAATTCTCATATCGGCAGCAGCCAAAATTTACGAGAGTCAGAAAACTTCTACACATGATACATAAATCAATTTATCATTCGTAAAATTTGCCTCTTGTTTGCACGTTATCGATAGGAAGGAATATTACGTACATTCATACATATGAAATATTCTCGTTTACTTTTTGTTGAACAAAGTTTTACACTTTGTAAATTGTTGTTTCGCGTTTGTAATAGATTTCGTCAATTTTAAAATTGAAGAATAATTCTTTTATTCCAATTTATATTGGTGTTTTGAACGAGAAAAAAGTTTTTAAATTCGAAAACAAAATTATCATGTTCCAATCTTACCTATTTATTTCTTTGAAATAAAAAGACGAGCATCTGTATTTGTCTTTTGCATTTGATTTTAGAATCTTAGTAGTTTCTTTATTTTTTGGAACATTTGGTTTTCATTCAGTGTATTTATAAAAGTTTTCAATAATTTATCTTCAAACGATATTACTAATGACGTTTTCTGACTTTTCGCTGGACTTTCACAGCAAAAGATAATCATCCTTGAATTCTACAAACGAACATTAAACTATCCCAACATTTAAATGAGCTTCTCCAAATGTTAAATTCATACATTCAGTAGCTGTTACGATGCCTTCTCTGCGTTTAAACTCGCATGAAAAAGTTACGCGAGTATTGAAATTCTTGAAATTCTAATAACAATATTATTATAATAGTATTTGTTCACGTTTTGATAAAATCGTGTTGAAACTCTTTGATAAAACAAGATGCATTTCAAAAAGCAGTAATAGTGACTAAGTAATGTTTTTATAATTACTTTGTTTAAATTACCTTAATGTCATTTTTAATGATCGAATGTCAAGTATTCAGGACACGGCAGGCCACGTGCTAAAAATGTCGAAATAATGCTCCGTATGTACCATTTTAACACAACTTTATAGATATTCGTTTGGTACGTTATAAGAGCCAATAATTCATACCAACTCGATATTCTTTGTACCAACTTGTACTTTCCTAAAAATAAAAAAAGAAAAAGAAAAAAAAGACGTAGCCATCGGTTCCGCACGAATTCTCGCTGTAAAGGAATTACCTAAATGGCAGCCACATCGTTAATAAAACACGACGAGCAGATAGCACGGAGTTCTAAAACGTACATTACATGCTTTTCCACCCAAGAAGTCCATAACGTTTTATTGCTTGAAATCGCTTTCATCGAATACCGCATGCATTATGTACGTTGCCGAAGCCCGCGGCAGGTCAATACATCTTCGAAGTCGGCCACATTCCCTCAGTTTCTTGCGATTCAAATATTGAAATGGCGCATCCAGCCCGCCCACTCTCTTTTTCCTCCCCGGTCCTTCCTTCTTCTTCCGTGCTTTTTTTCTCTCTCTCTTTCTATCTTCTTCCCTCTGTTTCTTCTATCAAAGCCCCCAGAACAATCTTGGAGAATAAAATACCACCGTGGGCTCGCCAGGGGAAAAAGAAGAGATTTCCGCCGATTAATTTCCGTTCCCCGTTCCGTCGTTCGTGCGAATCGTGCGAATCGTTTTCAAGTCCGTCGAGGCATATTATATCCTCGAATATCGTCGTCCTGCTCCTCCCATCGTTCTCTCTCTCTATCTCTCTCTTTCTCTCTCTGTGTCTCTCTCTGTCTGGCTGGCCCCGATGTACCCTTTCGTACTACACTCCCTCGTCCAGGCGATCCCCGAATTCGTTAT
This sequence comes from Frieseomelitta varia, assembly GCF_011392965.1. Classification (NCBI taxonomy): domain Eukaryota; kingdom Metazoa; phylum Arthropoda; class Insecta; order Hymenoptera; family Apidae; genus Frieseomelitta; species Frieseomelitta varia. Next base: position 375,934 of record NW_025110259.1, read on the forward strand.
AACCGAGAGCCGGGAACCACGCAACCGTAACTTTGCAGGATACGATATACGGCCGAGGAGCAAAGAGACCAGACGAAAAGGAACGCTTTACCTCCCCCACTTTTCGATGGACGGAGAAAGATGGCTTGAATCAAATTTACAGACTTCCTGCACCTCCAGACAGAAAGCCCCGAGCGACGCCTAGGAGAGGAGAGACAGAGAGGACTGGGTTCTTCTTGGTGGTTTCCTTTCTTATGATCGCGAGAGCGATACAATATGCACCACACCCTCCCCTCTTGTCGCCGATCATTTCGAAATATTTTCCGACGTCTGCGACGACAGCTCTGGCTACAGACCAGTAGATCTCGCGTTATTTATTTAGCCGGGGGATACGGAGCGTCGCAACGAGCGTAATACTCTCGGCAATACCGATTAACCGAAAGCTGGTTCGCTCGCTCGCTCGCCAACGGAGGGTAATTGGTTTCAGCCAATCAGCGTGCATTTGTCGGAACGTGCCGCTTATAACGCTTCTCTGTGTTTGTTGTAATTAGGATGTCAACGAATAATGCGTGTTCGGTAATTATCGATGATATCTGACTTTACCGACCGGGACATTCGGATTAATTTCGATACTGAATTCGACGGGGCCCCTCTGGTAATTAGTTTATTATGTTTGCTTGTCGCGCTTGCTTCCCTTTGGAACACTCGGCCGCACTCCCTAGCCGAGTAAGATATTCAACCGTTCATCGAGGTTCACCGGTTAACGAATATTTGATATTGTTTGAAAGTTCGGGAACGGCAGCCCTCCGATACGGCAAATATTGTTGGGAAAACAAGCTGTAATTAATGGCTGTCCGGTTGTTTCTTTTCTCCAGTGATATCGAGAGGCTGCGATTTACTCGCGATCTGCTCCGATATACTTGAAATTTTCTCAAGATTCTGTCGTTAGATACGCGCGAAATTGGATATTATGCTTGCGTGATTTATGAGACGTAGATAATTGCTGCGGTAATAGTTGTCTTATCTACTTGAAGTTCGATTCGTGCTAATTGTCACATCGGATAAAGTTCCGAATTTATTGTTAGCAGCGATCGGTTACGAGCTTGTTATCGTATTATTCTTTGCGCGTTTTTTATTCGTAACATTCGTGACTTGGAGAAGTTTCCTTGGAATTTCCAGAGACGAACGTAGATTATAGTGAAGCGCAAGAAAAAGATAAAACATCCGTTTTTTGTTTTTTGTTCTTTTTTTTTTCTAAATCTCCCTCGCGTATTGTTTGAAAAGTTGCGATAGAACCAATAAGAATAAACTCGTTCTCTCATAAAAAGTTATCTTTATTACACTGAAAGTAGATCCGTTGTAAAACGCCGGTCGTAATTTGCAAGTTTCGCGAGAAAAAGCAGAGAAAAAGCTAAATGCAAGAAATAAATATTCCATTCGCGAGTCTGTTTTTCCAATCGATGCGACTTCGTGTACTTTACATACGCGATCTGTTAACCTCTTGCGCTGGAATGACGTGCCACGCGCGATGAGAATTTTTTGTTCAAAAATTGTAACATTTTCTCAGTTTCAAGTATATTCAAGTTAAACAAACAATAAATATATCACTTGGCAATATTTCTATCCAGTGATATCATGCCGACGAATTCAAAAGGAAAAGAAAGCGACGAATTGTTGTATACGGTTCGGTCACTCGTTATGGTCCGCAATCCAGTTGCCTCGTGAAATTACGAATTCCACGTGATTTTCTGTAAATCTGCAAAAACACTTTTTCACACCGAGCTTCCATACGTACAACTATCAAGCGACATCGGTAAAGTAAAATTTTCATTTTCCACGGCGGATGGCTTTTCAACTTTTTTCCACCTAGCCGAGCCGCGGCGATTCCCAAAAAATCTTACGCGAATTAAGTTCCGGGCGGAAATTAATTCCGAGTCTTAATGAAAGCGGTAATGAGCCACGAAGATTAAGGATATAAAGCAATCGCGGGTAAAGCCCTGGTCGCGCGATTTTCATTATTTGTAGCGTTTCCTCGTTTTCTCTGCTCCAGACGTAGCCAGAAAAGGCAGAAAAAAAAGTCGTCCAATTCGACGAGCCCCCTTCATTTGCATTCCCCGTGCTTTGTAACGTACAATTAACGCCAGTATACCGATCGCCAGTAGTAAATCTCCGGTCTACGTTTCGGAGCACGCGCGCGCGCGACGTTTGTCAGCCGCGGCTTGTTACGCGCCGATCGATATTCTCAGTTTCCAAAACTCATTATCTGTAAAATTCGACATCGAATCGAATTTCAACGGGGAGACTTTCGCGTGCTGCTTCTCCTTTCGAAAAAAAATTGCTGTTCCTCGAGCGTTGCGTTTTAATATCACCTGCAGCCGTCGTCGTCGTCGTCGTCGTCTTCTCTGCGCGCTGGTAAATTCAAACTTCGCGGGTAAATTGGCTCATTCTTCGCAATTTCATTTGGCGCTCGTTCGCGACGCGCCGCGCGTGTAGAATCGAACGTCGCGAGACACGCCGGAAGTCGAGATTGTTTCACGGAGCGTTTTAATCCTTGGGAGTAGAAATTGTTCCACGCGCGCCGGGCGAGAAAGCTCCGGGAATTGTTTTTACAAGTTTTTTGAGATTGAAATTCTCAATGGAGGAACCGTGATTCTCTTGCGTGGTTTATCGAGTTTCGTTTTTCTCGCAGCTTTTCAGAGAAGCATTATTTCTCTTATTTCGTTCGTTTAGCACGAGGCGTTTTTCGGTTGTTCTCGAGCTTATTTTCAGCTTCTTAACTCGTTGCTTTCTCATGCGTGTTGATTCCAGTCGAATCCAAAGAATATTATACTACAAATGTCAGAATTGAAGAATTTTGCCTTTCTTTTTATCGGAAAATTAGGGGTATTTTGACAAAATTTTGTAAACACCAAGTATCAAATTTTTCTAAGAAATTTGCACTTGGCAGTAAATTTAAATGAATGGAAAATTGAACTTTTTTTCTAAACCAAACAGATGGTACACACAAGATTTTCTACAAATACGATTTTTTATTGAACTGTATTGATGCGAAGAAAAGAAAATCTTTGGTGCATTTCATTCTATTTTCGATCGTGTTTAACTTCTTGCGTTGGAATGACGTGCCACGCACGTCGAGAATTTTTTCAAAATTGTAATGTTTTCTCAGTTTTAAGTATATTTAGGTAAAACAAAATAGGCAAAACAAATAATAAATTTGTTACTTCTCAATAATTTCTATCCAGTGATATCACACCGACGAGTTCAAATAGAAAGAATTATAATATATAAGAATTATAAATAATTATAAATAGACGAATTATTGTATACGGTTTGGTCACTCGTTATGGTCCGCCAATCAATTGCCAGCGCAAATGGTTAAAAATAAAAATAAAAGAATCGTTAATTTTGTTTCAAAGCAGTTTGTTTCTTTCAAATCGAGTGAATTCATTTCAAAATGTGGATTTAGTCCGATCGAGATAATTAACAGCGATTAAGCAGATTATTGCGACGTCGCGAAAAACACTCGGCAGACGTCAGATAAAGAAAGTCTGCGCCACTGATACGGATTTCAATAACTTTTTGCCGTACGTTCTGAAATAGAAATGACGTATAAAGCGACAGTCATGGTTTGTCGAAGAGCAACAACAACGCGGTTCGACTTGAGTGTTTGCATTGTAATTTTAACTTGAGAACAAAAGTGGTCTTATTAGCCTTGGTTTAATCCTTTCATTCGTCTCTTGTGTCCATTTGGCACAATTCTTTTATGAAAATTTGTTTCATTTTGCATTGTGCATTTTACATTTACCCGAGTAAAATTCATTTGTGATTTCGATGACAGTAGAGTGTAACCATTTTTGCAAAAGTGAAGCGATGATTGAGTTTGTGCTTGTTTTGGCAATGGCTTAAGTAAGTTAATAAATAAATAAGTTGAGCAAGTAATTTGTAGGTTAATGCTTTTCTGTTCGGGCAAACGTAGGACGGAATTTTTCAAATAGCAGGTTGAAAAAGTTGAACGACCGTTTGCATTTGAATGACGTTTGAAGTTTCGCAGCGTGGGGGGAACAGAAAGTTTAATTAGAATCCGAAGGGAAAGATTAACAAGTAGATAGAAAGTTAACCAGTATGAAATAGGTTTGAAGAAAAGTAAGAGTTCACTCGAAACTTCTTCATTTTTTCCAGTAGTAGAAAAATTGGATTACACGCGAACAGGATTTATTCGCGAAATGTTAAATAAAATAGCGAAAGATACGATCGCTCGAAAGTCTTACTCTCGACTTTCTTAAACAGATTCTCAGCTCTGATTTTAGTTTCAACTTTTCATTCGACTCAAAGTAATCTATACCTTCTTACCCGAGAAGTGTGTGCTAATTTCTTGCAAGTAATGTTTAAATACCTCGGGACGAATCAATGAACTTTCGTGGGATTTATGTCGCGTCATGTTTTTTACGTTTATTATTCAAAAATGGTCTTTACAATTGTCTTTTAAAAGTTAAAGTACTTTCAAGACAGAACGTTCAATCTTTTCCTTTATGGAAAAGGAAAAATCTCAATGAAGAAGTAAACGAAGTATACGGTGTTTACGGTGGAAATATTTTAGATAGAACTGTCTGTAAATAGATGGCAAAAATAATAGGAAAAAATCAAAATTCGTAGCAAATAATAAATTATACAGTGTGTTACAAGAATTAACAGAAATATTAAATATGTAATATTAAAAACTTGTGTTAATGTGGTTAATCCTTTGGAAACCATGCGACGTCTCATGTTATCATAATCTGTTGGTGATTTAGACTGTTTAATATTTTCCATAATTGTTTTCAATTCCAGAAAATTAATGAATGAGAATCGTACTGTAACAATCTGATATTGTACGATAAATTTTGAAACATTCCCTTAAATAAAATTCGACGTTGCAAAAATATACGTGCTGCTTTTTTCTGTACATAGCTAATGAACAGCTGTGAAACAGATTTCGTTTATATATTATGAGATTTATTTGAAATTTAACACGTACCATTTAGAAAGTATCGAAGATAACTTTTGAACAAGGTTATTACACGATGCACAGATTAATAATGTATTAATCCTTTCAGTATTTAGTGTGTGCCAGGGTATCGTACAGATAATCTTATAATCAATAATAAAATAATTGGTTCACTTGTTAAAGCTTCAAGAGGGATAACACGTTGCAGTATACATTGAATATATTGAAAGACATTTGTTTAAAGACAAAAACACATTCCTAATTTGTTATATTATCCTCGTTCAGTATTAGACTTTTAGACTTTTGGCAATTTTAAGAGTTAATGTATGACTTTTTTTATTCTCAAAAAAATTTCAAGGTCACAGTATAATATGTTGAATTTGTCTCGACATCAGCAACAATCCCTACGATATGAAAAACATATGGTGCCATTTAAAAAAGTCAAGGTGACTTCGACTTTTTTTTACGTAAAAATAGCATTTTTCGAGATTTGCTGAAATACTGAGAAAAATTTTGTTTGAAACATTTTTCTAATCGCACTACCAGAAATGCCTAGAAACTGGTGACAAAACTTAACAGCCGTACATCTTCTTTCCTGTACATCTTCGTTTCATCTTTTTACATCGGTCTGCAAGGAACCTGAAAACACATATTAAAAACACCGATACGTGCCGGCGACGTTATCCATTTTACGATTGTTGTCCGGCGTTAGAAATGCCTGTGACGATAAGGGTAAAGAGAAAAAGTCGAGTCACGAAGGTTCTCGCCGGCAACGTGTCAGCCTGAACGGCTAATAAGAGTGTATCGCGGAGGAAAGAAATTGGAGGGCAGCGAGGTAAATGGGAAAGTCGTCGCGATATGGATGCGGATACGAGTGCTTTTGGAGAATCAAGATGAGGGTGCGGCACGGAAGACGTCGTTGTCACGTAGCGTCCTGATGGCCCCGAGAATTCACGGACCTCGACGGGGGCTTTAAAAGGAAGAAATATTAATCCGAGTTAAGCTTACGTAACGATGAAACACGACTGTTTCCACCGCCGAAGTGAAGTTCTCGTGGAGGCTGGGCTGCAAGGAGAGAGAGTGTGCACTCTTAACTAGACAAAGGCAAGCAGCGAGGCCACTCTTGTTTCGTCATCTGTGTATTCGTGACTGCGCCGTGTGTGTCTTTCTCTATCTGCACGCTCGTGTATTTGCACGGGACAAAGATGGAAATTTATTATGCCCTTAATAAAAAATGCCAGCCTCTGTCGCGTGTACACGCGTGCGAATTAATTAGGCTCGAATATCGGAACGCGTCGTATCGGCAAGATGATATTTCTTTTTTGACGTCGAAAGACACAGGTACAAGATAAATTGAAAACTGTCGGGTAAGACGGTGAAAAAATTCGTAAAGTTTGGTACTTTTGTTTAAAATTTAGGATGTAACTAGTGGGCTAATTAGTAGACTACGGATCTTTATGCAATTTCGAATTTTTACAGACACGTAATCTAGACAGAAATTCATTTCCAGTACTAAATATTATGATACATTGTATAATTATTGAAAATTAGATATTAACATACAGAGATCATTTAAATAACTCTATTGTTTTTAGATACATGAGTAAACTTTGTTAAGAAAAGTTACTTGTTAGTACTAAGAAGACAGTAACAACTTTTTCTTAGATAAAGAAGTTTCCAAGATTTCAAGATCACGTTCACTTTTTAAAACGGAATGATATATTTTTTTATCCACTACTCGATGTAGTTCGACGTTCTCTATAAGAAAATATTAAGTTATATATGTCGAGAAGCTGTTCAGGAGATACTTTAGTTTTAATTTTACAAAATTTATCGTAAGACAAGGAAAGATAGAGATTCTTGTGTACACAGATTTTACAGAATTGAAGTTAGAACATCTCCGAAATTAATAATTTCTTGACATACACAAGTTAATTCTCTTTTGTAGAGAATGTCGACGCATCGACTAATAAATAACAAAAATATGTCATTACGTTTGAAAAAATGGAGATGACTTGAAATCTTCGAAATCTTTCAACTAAAAAAAGAAAATTATTCTTGCCATATCATGGCTCGCTTGGTATTAAATAACTTTAACTAACAGAATTTACATACATTCTGCAGATTTTCATATTTTGTGCATTTTTCGTGAACGTGCAAAGATCCACAGTCTACTAATTGCTCGTACGGACTCTAAATTGTTTGTAATTTGGATAAAACGTGGAATTTCTACGTTATTTGGTTTGCTTTGTTTTGTAGAAAAACGATTTGAACGAATCTTTTCGTTAATGGCAATAAAGCATAAGCAGAGATACGTTCAATGCTATAGAAGGAACTGTATCGAAGAGAATCATTCCGTTGATAATACACGTATGAAAGTTGTGGGATGTGTAAATAGATTAAAACGTTTCACGCAACTTATTTATAATATATGTATTATCATGTCATCAGACATTGCACGTAACCAGAAGGGGCTTTTAAAATATGAAAATTGTGTTGTTTTGCTGGCACGTATGCACGTTGAATATAGTTAATCATACGACGGGATTAAATAAAATAAAATAAGAATTCAACTGATACGTTGGATACTGTAAAACTTTCATTATGGCTGAATAACTGAAAATTTTGGCGTGATATAAATTATTTTTATTGTTTTACTTCGCTTTAATTGAAACGAATTCCTGTTTCTATTAATGTTGGAAGTGCTTCAGGGCAGTGTTTGTAATATATCCAGGTAGAAACATCTATTTTTAAATGTACTTTGAATGTATCGGGTAATTTTAAAGAGAATAGGCATAAATTTGCTCTAATATTAAGTAATTCCACGAATAGAGGATGAAAATGAACGACCTGTTGAAACGACGGTGAAATTTCCTGCATCTTTTTCTACCAATTCATCATCTTTTTCTACCAGTTTCCTATTCCAATTTTTTAAAATTTCGATAGTCGACAATTGTTTTAAACTTAACCCTTGGAAAAAGCGCATTAGTGGAATGACCAAGTATGTTCATGGCAGAAAAAAGATTCATTTCGCTAAATTTTCAGCGCCTTCGTTGTTTAATTTTTGTTTTACATTACTTTCTTCCATTATTTTCAGTAACTGTCTTTCTTTTCTTTTCGAATCAAAAATTAATTATCAACAAAACCATTTCTCCAAAGAAACTCGCTTTCTCGAGGATCGCTGGATAAAATACAAAATTTCGTCAAGTAACGATTCATAACAATCGATGTGCCAACGTTTTTCAAAATACCCTGACTATTGTCATTTCAAACCTCGAACGCAACCGAATCTTTTCACGGAGAGTGTCACTTTTCGCGTAAATTTTCGCAAATTAGGCGAACTCAAAATTCCACCCAGCGGGACCCAGGATTGTCCCGACTCGGCCACGAATTGGGGTTGGTGCCGTTAAGATAACGCAAGATTTGCACGACTCTACGTCACACGCGGTCGATTTGCATAAATAAGGCGCGCACCGGTGTCCCATCAGGTATTACGCTCTCAAAATGCATCGAATACGTAGAGTAGCCATGCATCGGGGATGAATGCGTTCGAGGGGGTTGGGGTTGGGGGGTTTGAGCTGCCGTCTGTATGGAGTTGCGCGCGTACGCGTCGCGGTTATCCCGCGGAGCGATGGTTCGGCGAAAGGGGACGAAAGAGGGTGAAAGAGAGCGGTTGGAAACGCGAAATACCTGACCATGATAAATGCCCAACGCACATCACTCTCGCGACGCACGTCCCTCGAAACGGTTACAATGCATCCTCGTGCCTATTATGCTAAAATGCAATCTCCTGATAACCGCAGCGACGTCATTGCGGAGCTTAATCTCACCTATCTGTACAGCCACGGCTAGTGGAGGGAGGGAAACAAAATGGGAATGAAAGACCGGGCCGGACTCACGGCGATTCGGGATAAAGAGCGGGATCGGTGATAGTGGCTGGATGAGAGGTCGTTTCGGGGGAGAAACGGAGCATTTGAGAAAGAGAAAACGAGAAGTGGCTGTGGGGAGGAGGGAGGGGGGGGGAGAGGGGGTGATGGCGAACGCGGGATGGACACGCGGGGCTAAAGGGGGAGAGAAGTGGAAAAACCTGCGAGATAGAAGCGGACAATAGTGGTGGAGACTCGGGAGAGATACGAAAAGAAATAAATTCTACGATCGATAAGCGTGTCCGGTCGAACGTCAAAGCGCGGCTGTGTTGGTGGACACATCGATGTGTCACGGATCTTCGTTAAAAAAAAGAGAGAGAGAGAGAGAGAGAGAGAGAAAGGGTGGCGGTGACTGGGGGAGATGGCAATCGACGTGTCGTTTCGGATTGGGAACCAACTCTGAGAATCTTTCTTGCTTACAAGTGGCCGTACTTTCGTTGGTCCTGATCGTGGGGGCGGATGCGTGTAACGATTAGAGCAATCAAGTTTTGGGGATGTTGATTGTTTCATCTTAATTAGTGCGATAAGGTTTGATAGGAGTTCGAGAGTTTCGGGTAAATGAACGAGCTATGCCCTAGAGATAACGATGATTCCGTTCGAGTTACACGAACGATATAAATTTCGTGTTCTCCTCGTTTACTTTTTATCGTTCGAATGAGAGTTTAACCTCTCGCGCTGGGAATTGCAAATTTCAAAATTGACAAAATTGCAATATTTCCTCAGTTTTAAATATATTTAAATGTAACTGAGGCACTTCTTAATAATTTCTATCAAGTGATGTCATCACCGACGAGTTCGAAAAGAAAAAGAAAGCGACGAATTATTGTGTACGGTTCGGTCACTCTTTACGGTCCGCAATCAATTGCCAGCCGAAATGGTTAATACGATTCAAAGATCGTCTAGAAGATGCCTACTTTCATTTGCTTTTCTGTTCCATCATTTTTCGAAGCACGAACACGCGAATGATATTCTACCGTTTTGATGAAACATTGTTTCGTTTTAATCATAATTTCGTCGCGTAGCAACGAAGAATCGTTTCCTGTTGCTTACATATTAACGTGTGTAAATATATTAATATTGTTTGCATAAGAATATTATATACTAATACTCGTTGCATACGTACTGATATACGACACAAGAAAAATTCACGCAGCAAGAAGTATTTCTGTCAGCGGTACGGTCGAAATATTTCTCGTTTCTCTCTCTTTTATTAAATGCCCATTCCCATTATTGAGCGACGTCTAGCAGAAAGAAAATGACGCCAGTTTCGAGTTTCATCGGACGCCACGCGTGGAATTTCTTTTCGACATGTAATATCGTTTAACGTCCTACGTAATTGTAAGTCGTCGCATTATCGTGGCAGTAGATAAACTCGGGACGAGCGGCTCGTCGTGCGAGCGCGTTGTACGTACGGTAGACGGACATTTTTACCGTGCGCTTTCGTAGCAATGAAAAATGCGCCAGTTTTCGCGATGTGCGACTGCACTCGGTAAAAAGCCAGGTAAAAAAAAAAAAAAAACAGTTACGCTATGTCAACTGGAATAGTAAATTGTAGAGGAAATAAACGCAACAGGGACATCTATAATCTTCTTTCGAGCGTAATCGGCTTACCCGTGCATTATTTTGACATTTATACGCCGTATCGTCTCAAATTTGATCTATTCGTGACATAATGACTAGCAAACAAAGCAAAACTGGCATTGTTCGAGGCTGAAAAGCGGAATTTTCGTCCGTTTGCATATCGAATTGCATTTTGAATGGCGTTACGAGCACGAGTATATCACATTCAGTGCGTTGTTATCATGAAAATTTCCGTCGCACGCGAGCTCAACGGACATCTTCATACATAATCCTTGTTCAATGAACGTACGTAAACGCGCGATATAAACTCGCGTTGGGGAATCTTTTCCTAGGCTTGCATTCTCTCTCTCTCTCCCTCTCCCGTCCCTTAAATTCGGCCAAGCAAGGATCCCACTTTACTTACGTTTTTAGTTCGGCGAACATCTCAAACAGAAACGCCAGTGTACAAAGTCCTGAGAAGCCCCGGGAAAAATGTACCGTCTACTCGGTACGATTGCCGTGACTTAGTCAATGGATCAAAAGAACTATTCCCTCCGCCTTCGCAGCTACAAAATCGTTCGCCGTTTAGCTCTCTTCGGAAGGAACATTCGAAAAGTTTAGATACCTCTTCGGGATCCTCTTCCAGGCGAGCGAATAAGCAGGTATTAAGGGCTTAGACCACAGATCGAATTCGGAGAGGAGAGAGAGTTGGTACCACCTATATCCAACACATTCTGCCTAGTCTCCCTCTCTTTTTCTTTCTTCCTTTTTTCCTCGCCTTTATTTGTTTCCTTCATTTCTCTTTCTCCGCTCTCTCTCTCTCTCTCTCTCTCTCTCTCTCTCTCTCTCTCTCTTTCTCTGTTATCTCTTCCCTTTTTCATCCTGCCTTCGTTTCCCCGGTTCGCCACGCCCTAGACAGCGCAAGCACTGTGAATGTAGGGTGCCAGTCGGACTAAGCGAGGTTAAATATCGAGGATCGTCGAACTGCCGGACTAGCTTCCTCGCAAAAGCGAATGAGGGAGGGTTTAATGGAGGATCATCGTCTGATTTCGTGTAAGTTTCGCCAGCCAAGGGTGTCTACCATCGTGTGGCGCTTGTAATTACGCCTGCTATCGCTTCTTCTCGTTCTTTCTCTTTCGATTGTCGCTTTGATTACTTCGAGTGCCGGCATGTCTGAAAATGCTACGTATGTACACCCCCCTCCAAAAAGTATTAGGACACTCACAGAAAATGAAATAAATTTGTAAAACCATTAGGGAATTGTTGTAATTTCTCAAATTTATTTCAATGTTAGTTATATTAAGCTGGAAGAGGTATATATAGTTTACGTTATAATAATAATAACATTAATTTTGCACAGGAAAGTTAAATTTTCTTTTCGTCGATTTTAATTGTTTGTTCGACTAATTTCGCCATCCGTTTTGTTAGTTTTTCCGTTTGTTTCTGGTACTATTTGGTTCCATGCATTTTGCAGTTTGTTCCATAAGACATTTTGGAACTTTCACGGACTTTGGGCACACTTCGCGAATTTTCCGATCTAATTCATCCCAAATCTTCTCTATTGGGTTCTGGATCGGGGAGATTCAGCAGGCCAATGCATTATTTTTGATTCATCACTCTGTTCCAAACGTTGCAAATAGTCTTTACTAACTCTTGCAGTGTGCTTGGGATCGTTGTCATGCATGAAAATAAAATTTTAGCCTATTAATCGCCTCTCAGATGGTATGGCATGATCACGTGAAATAGACACGTCTTTTTTCAGAATCCCTTCGATTTTTATTAAGTCACCAACACTATTTGCTCTAATACACCCTCAGACCATTATTGACCTCCGTGTTTAACTGTGTAGGATATAGTCAGGAATCATTTTTTTCTTCAGGTCTTCTAAAAACATAAGCTCGCCGCTTGTAATCAAACACCTCAAATTTGGATTCGTCGGTTCATAAAACATATTTCCACTCTTCAATTGACCAATTTCGATATTTTTTAACCCACTGTAGTCTTTTTACTTTATTTTGTAGTTTTAGTAATGGTTTCTTTTATAGCTATATGTAATTACAATCTATACCAAATAAGTAGGTGTCCTAATACTTTTGGAGGGGAGTGTACATATCGCGTCGATTTCTCGGAATACTTTTCAAAATGAAATATTTACGTTCCACGATACATTTTTACGCGCGACGAAATTTTAAAATAAAATAAAAATCAACGCTGTGAAATTCGGATGTGGGATTTCATGTGATATCATTAACCATAACGATGTCAAAGTTCGGTCATCACATATTTTTACAAAGCGTACTTTTTTTTTCAAGAAATGCTAATAATTTAATGCATTCGGACAAAAATGTTTCGAAGAAATTATATCATAGGCCAGTTACATCATGATTAGTCTTACTTCTTATTTATTTAACATCCAATAATCGGTCACCATAAATATAAACAGTATCGTGAATGTACTTACTTGAAATTAGGTAAACTCGAAATTGGGTAAACTGCTTCAGATCTTCTGCTCCTCTTTAAACTTATTAATGGAGCCATCTGTTGTTCTCAGCTTCTTCTGGAACTATCATAATTAATTTGCTCGCATCCATAAAGTCACTAAGATCCTCCACTAAGATTTCTCATAGACGCATTTTAATCTCACGTTTACCAAATCGTGTAACATTTGCTGAATATTTCTTCTTTACTATTTCGTGTCATTTTATGTCGTTGAAATTTGTTTTCTTTTTTTAACTTTTTTTCATACTTTTTGTTATTTCGTTACGTCGATGTCCTTTGTGTTATTAAGATATTTATGTAGGTATTGATAAGAATTTATTTCCCCGTGTGAAATAAATATAAACGTAAAATTAAATCGTTTGTTTTATTCGTTGACGATCAAACACTGGTGAACTTTTCTGTTTTGAAATGAATAGCTATTACATATATTTATCGATGTTTGTTTTTTTTTTTTAATTTTAACAATTATTCGTCAAGTTACTTTATTTTTTTTTTTTTTAACTCGGATATTGCGAAAGCGGTGCATTTAACTCGCTCAAATATTGAATTCGAAATGCGTGTTGTGTTAACCGAACCTCACTCAACGACCGATGCTTTACGGGGACAATACTACAGGATGCAGGATGCAGGATGCTTGAAATGACTGAGGTTAAGCATCGGAGATGTTCAAACTACTCGACCAGCTTCGTATCCGAGTCGAAAGTACGTTCAATCAAGTGCCATTGGCTGAAGATTTGCTACGGGGAAAGAGAATTTCGCCAATAACCTGATGCAGACATTTAATTAATGACAATTTTCAATTAATTGTTTTTCAGCTGCATTTTAGAATTAAAGGCGATAGTTTCACAGAGTTTCTGCGAGTGAAAAGAACTCTGTCTGTTTCAACAGTTTTTCCGTTGTTTATTCCCAAGTGTTGTTTACGTAAGTGCGCGAGAAGACAATTTTGTAATAAAAGAAATCTGAAAAAGGATTCGATTGGTATAAGTGTACATTGTAGAAGTAAAGTACTCACATGAATGTTTGTCTGCTGCGTCTCAAATTAAATGTTATAAAATCGCGTATTGAAAAGAACAAACGAGACCAAGCGTGAGATTCAAACAACAAAATATTGATGCAAATTTAGGTATTTATCGTTAATCTTCAAATAGTACATATCGTTGAATTGAATGGGTGACTACAGTAATTTATGTTGGATCACTGAAATTTAAAATAATTTATTTTATTTTATCTTTCATATTCTCCGAGATAGAGATTAACAATGAAATTAAGTTACACGATCGAACAAGTCAAGATTTAATGCAATTAAAGTGCGCAAAAATGAGTAGAGTGCCTCTTTCTTTTGCCCTTATACTGTTACGAAATAAAAAGCTGCCAGAATGGACATTAATTTCACTTAAGGGGGCAGGACAGTTTGACGGGCCTAAAAATTATGAATACTTCGGAAGGCTAGTAAAAAAAAAAGTACACATTTGATTGACATGAACTTTTGTGGTTTATTTTAACACAGTATGAACTGTAAAAAGCAACATTAAAAAAGAAAAAAAGAGGGCTCTTATTTAACTTTTTAACGGCATCCTTTTACATAGCTTTTTTTTACATCGTCTACCGGTGTGCATGATTCCAGCCAAATAGGATTAGTTGCAACAAAAAGACCAAAAAAGTTTAAAAGTAAACAATATTCTCTAGGGATTAACGATCCAACATTTTCATTTTTGTGAAAATTATGGAAATAGCAGCTATTTGTTTTTGATGTATCGAATTTATGCCAGAAATTTCTACGTTTTTTGTTTATATTTCTCGAAATTGTTAAAAATTGAAAAATGTTCGATCGTCAATCCCTAGTAAATGTTACACTAATAAAGACACGCATGAAGTTTTACAGTAATCGGTTAGTTAGATTCCGAGATATCTTGCACACCGTTTCTAAAAACCTAGTTTCGAGAAAAACGCGTTTAAAGTTTCGGAACGTCATTTTTCGTATGTATCCTTTACTTACTTTTTTTAGTTATATATCGCGGCTGACAGTTCTTACAATTCACAACGAAATTGAATCCAAATCCCCTAATATTCGATTCACCAAAAGTAATATTTGAATCACACGATTTACGCTTTATAATACTGCTTAAAGTTGTAAACTGTGATACAAATTCAATTATTCTGTATCCGCGAATTTATTATTATACCCAAAAATAAGTCGTTTCAAAGGCTACTAGGACTTTTTGCATCTTATTTCTAAGACTTCAAACTATTGTTTAAGACCAAAAAAAAAAAAAAAATCAATTTTCTGAAAATATCACACTTTCCTGACCCTTTAACAATTGATCATTTCATTGTCCAAGCAGAGAATATTTCCCCCAGATAAAAAGAAGAAAATTTGATCCTCGCAGTCTGAACCTGTCTCGGATTAGACAACCGCCTCGTGATAGCCATCGTCTCGGCTTGATCTTCGAATTTATCATCTTTCAGTTCTCTCTTTCTCTCTTTCTCCCGCCATCGCTTTAGCTTAACCGTCGCGTCAATACCTCTCGAATATGCTTAGCGGGAAAATCGTGGCAGGCGTTAAGAGATGATAGAACTGGATAGGGATAGAGAGGGTGTATAGCGCGTAGAGGTTAGGAGCGTCGCTTGCCGAAAGCTGAAAGAAGAAGAAGCCGTAGAACGGAGACAGGCTACCGAGACGAGGTTACGGTAATCCACAAAGCTCATCGTGTAATTTCCCATAAGACCTACCGAGGACTCGTTCTTTGCCTTTGTCAAAAGTTCCACGAGGTCGGGAAGTTGTCTCTCCGTTTCGCTCAAAGTGTTTACGTGTTCCGTGCGAACGCGTCGTCTAAAGTGCCGTGGATCTCGATGCGATAATCGAAAGTGCATTTTTCTTCGCCTCTCTCACTCTCTCTCTCTCTCTCTCTCTCTCTCTCTCTCTCTCCTCTCCCTCCCCTTTCGTCTCGTTCCCTTTTTCCATCGTTTCTGTCCCGCTTTGACCGGGCCGCGCTACACGGGTGTCACGGAGCTTAATTAAGCTAATGGATATCCGTAATTGATGCAACGAGACTGTCCACCGTTTTCTGCTGCTGGTGACGTTCGTTCCTGGTGAACGGTCGGCGGGATACGTCGGCCATGATAAATATCGGTTTTGAGCTCTCCTCCAGGCCCCGGTCCTTCGATAGGTTGCCGTGTAATTGCGGCTAATCGATTGGAATGGAATTTAGAAGGAGCCCCGTTTTCAAACCCCGGGAAAAGATTTCTTCGCTCCCTGCTGACCCGGGTCTTTTAGGGGGGACGCTCGTTGGCTATTGACGCTCTCTCGTCTTACACGCTGCTTCGAGGATATTGTTATTTTCTTATTACTGCATAGCTAGAGATCACTTGCGCAATGGGTACAGCAGGTATTTTCAATTACTGGGGGATTAAAGGGACGAAATAGCTTTTCGCTAGAGAGATTGACTTCGATTGGTTGTGATTGTGAGTAGGGCACGCTTTGTAATCAGTCAATGATTGTTTGATCTTCAGTGTACATATATCGTTTTGGATATTTATTCATTTATTCTGCAATGTGAGATATTTGATATTTGCATTCAGTATTAATTGCAGCGATCAATTAGCAGTAACAGATCAAGCGTAATATTCAATAATATAATATCGTTGTCATTATTTGTAGCTTTATCGTGCATCTGGAAGAAAAGAAGTGTTGCGTGATTCATTCAAAAAACACATAGCTGATATTTTTAAATTTGTAATATTTGCGCTTGTCTTGCTCATTTTTTTTTTTAATAGATAGGTGGTCACTGGGACGTGACACGTTTCATTATGATATTTTATAACTTTCTTTTATGATTGCTTTGAAAGTCGATATAACTCGTGACCTGTGTGTGTGTATATATATATATGTAAGTCAGATTAAAAATTTTCAAATATGGTTTTAGCTAATTGAAGAAATTGTGAAATACGTAACAGTGTTATAGATTGGGCTTCTGTTTTCTGATTTTTATGTCTTGGACTGCATCTTAGTTTTTTTAAATTTTACGTAATTGTAAAATCTAAGTAGGAAAATACTGAGAAAATGTTATTGTTGAATCGTTAGGATTTTCTTTCGAAGAACGGCTACATTAATTGAAAAAAAATTGCGTTAATGCAACGTTGATCCTTAATGGCTTAATGAATCATAGTGTTTTATTTCTTGAGATAATTTTGTACGCGATAATTATTACTTTAATCTCGTAATCGTATTTCTTTGAGTTATTTTGACCCATTAAGAACTACTGTTAGGTTAACATACAGAGTCTTCCATTTAAATTTTATAATCTTATGAAATATAAAGAAATTGAGGTATTTATGTTGTATTGTGATGAATTATTCTTGATCATTCGTGTATAATGCAATATATACATACACCTACCATAGATATCGCCATTTTATTATTGTTTCCTGTACTGTAAAAGGGAACGTTTAAGTTGCCAATTATAAAAATCTTCTCAACCTGTTGCATTTAATTCTTCTTGCAAGTTCGAAGAACAGCGTTACATAATATCAGAAAGTAGAAGATCGCCATGAATCTTCTTTTTAGTAAAACATTTGCGGTGAATTAGAAGTTTCCCAACGACGGAATGTTCATTCATCTTGTAAGGTATTTTCGTAAGTACGTACAGGATCATTCGCAAGAAAGAGGATCATTTTGCTTTATCGAATCGTATTAACATCTTAACCGTGTCAACTGCTCGTTCAGGGGTGAGACATATTTTCCATCCACCGCGCGAACCGCAGTTGAACCGCGCGAACCGCATCTAATTTTAGCACGCGGTACGATTCAACGCGACATAGAAACCGCTTCGTGCACAACAGTTCCCCTCGCGAAGGAAATAGAAACGTTTAGGCGATTCTGATGGTTTTCGTTCAATCAACAGCAGGAACACAAGTTATTGGCAAATTTCAACGTTATCGATCGTTAATTATTCTCTGTTTTCTTTCCTACCGTTTCCACGGCATCCAGCCTCCATTTCAACGTGACATTTTCACCTCGTTTTTGACAATTTTCGAAACCGGCTCGGAAAAACTTCAAAATGATCTCAGAATTTGTAGAATCTCTCGTGTGCTATCTGTTGTTTTCCAACAAATGGCAGCAACTCGCGATTTTGTTGTACTGTTTGTTTTGAAAAGAGAGAACATCTCGTTATTACTCGCTAAATTTCTGGAAGAAGAGCTTTTTGCCTGTCTTAACAATTGCTTTTTATAGATACATTAATATACAGGATAATTAAAATAATTCCATTAAAGCGTACTTTACTTTTTGCGTGTATTTCGTATTCATGAGAAATGGAATTTTTGTTCGGTATTAGATACATGTAAAAATTAACGATGATGATTAATTACGAGCGGAAGAAGTGTCAAAGACATACCACATCATTAATATGCGTTTTATTAATCCTGAAAATCGAAACTTGATATTCGAGAAATTCGTTATTATATATTCAAGCTTGCTATATGCTCTCTAGCATGACGTGAAGGATAGAATTTATGTCAAAATTATTAATTTCACTCGCTACTTTAAACTAGAAAATTTATGACTGAAACGTATAATTAACAAAGAGTGCAGTTAAGATAGAAAAAGGAAATTGAAGGAACTAAACAGAAAGTTTCTGATTGATAATTGATAAATAATATACTTGTGTAAACATATTTATAATAATTCTCTTATGGTAACTTGACATTGTATTACCTTATTTATTCAGATGTGTAGTAACACAACCTAACGTAACATAAAAAGTTTAATTCGATTTCGGAAAAAGAAGCATGATAAATTTCTTTTTAATAGAAAAGTGAATTCCGTGAAGTAAAACATAAAATAAAATTTTATCCCAATTATCAGTTTGCATAATTTATTTCTTCTGGATTATTTTATTTAATTAATTTAACTTATAATCAAACTAACAGACGATTAATTTTTATTAATAAAGGAACCGGTGAACGCATACTTCAAAATAAATCGCGAGACAAAGAAAAATTAGATTAGCTCAGAGCCTCTTGAACACGTAAAAAAAAAAAAAAAAAGAAAAAAAGAAATTAAATCAATTCACCTAGACTTCGTCAAACTTATAAACACTCAGTCTAGACAGTAAACACAGTCCGCGAACGTACACTTTAAACATTACAATTTAAAAGAACATTACATTTGAATACTCTACACTGTCGCTTCCAGCTCGCGAAGCAGCAAAGGATTAATCCTCGCGTCTGAGGAACGCTGCTTTAAAAGGCAAAAACTTTGCTCAAGGAACTATTCCCGCGGCTGCTCCGCGAGATTGAATTTCCATTGAAAAGCCTTGGCTGGCGCGGTGTGGTTTCACCCGATGCTTGCCGGATCCTTCCGTTAAACCGGTCGGGGGGAATCTTCTGTGGCGGAAGAAGCGTGTCACGTCGGCCACTTAAATACCCGTCAAGGAACATGTTTAAAAAGTTGCGGTTCCTCTTTGCACCGGGATTCTTCGGGGTACGTCGGTATGCACGTAAGTACGTACGCGTATCCACCTGTGCAACGAAACGCGAGGAGAACCCTCTTCCTCCCGCGTTCACGAGAGACGTTCTTCGCCGCAGAACGATGGAAGGAACTTTAATGCAACGAACCCCGCTGCTAAGAGGAACATAATGGAATCCGCGACGCGTAAACATATCTTGGCTGGTACACACAGAGTAATCCGTGAAGTCTCTTTACAATTTCAAAAATTTATTACAAAGGCAGATGAAAAGAGAGATAAGTGGAAATTATTACAAAATGAGACGTATGTATTTAAGTTTCTTTCTGTCTCATTTAATACACTTCTATATGGGCATTGTTAGTTGCACCAAAGCACATCAAGACGATACTCGATTTCTTGCCATGTTTGATAGTATATCTTTATCAATGGTGGCAATGGTATCAGTGATCCTCTGCTTTAGATTAGTGATGTTTCTTACCTTGGTTCGATACACGATACCTTTAACATAACCCCATGTGGGTGTCCATAAAGTCTCTATAATTGCAAAAATTTATTACAAAGGCAATTGATGAGATATTTTCATCAGATTTGTTTTATGTACTCAGTGGTTATCAAGGTTTGGGTTTTTGTCACGTTGCATCTTAGATACCCTGTTGAATAAGATACTGTTAAATGAAATTAGAAAAATTAGCGTTTCTACGTGCCTTTTTGTTTGCGGTCGAGATCCTTTGCAACAGTGTGTAGAGAGATAATAAAGTCTCGTGGACAGTGAAACAGTAACGAAACGAAAGAAAGCTTTTTTTTTATTATTGCTTGTTTGTTTGAGAAATTTTGAAGAAGTTCAAAGTAACGTGATTAGGCCTGCAGCTATTGTAGATATATGGATTGTTCCATGTATCTTTCAACATAAAATATTCTACATATATATATAAAGGAATATGTTTTAGTTCAATTAAATATCTTTAATGTTGACGTTTTATTACAATTTTAATTTATAAATGAGATTATATTCAAATTCGATGCAACTAACAATTGTTTGACGTTCAGTCGCCAATTTTTCAACGATTAATTTCCTTTCATGAACCATGAATGGTTAATTCGATTACCAATTTTCCGACGATTAATTTTATTAATTCACGTTTTTTTGTGTGGGGAAAAAAACGTAATTTCTTCAAGATACTATATTAAAGTAGAATACAACGAAATCATATTTTTCGTTCTGTGATATTATCTAGTTATTTGCGTTATTTAAAATTCACAGTTAGTGACGTTCATCCTATTTTAATTATTCTAAAATTTAGAGTGCGCCAAAAGTTCCTTTCCACCTATTTTTTTTTTAGCAAAACATAAAAATATAGAAAAAAATTAATTTTATTAATTTTAAATTAAATTTAAGTTCAAACATGATTTTTGTCATTATATTTTAAAAGTTATTTCTTTCAAATGTTGAAATAAATATGTAATAGAAAAATGACGGATTTATTTTAATAGAAAGTGATTTTCGCCCCTGTATTTCTAAAAATAGAAACGACGATCGATAGTAACAACGTCTTAAGATTAAAGAATTTCACTTGAATTATATTTTATATTTAGAATTTAGAAGTATTAAAATGAAAGGCAGCGCACGTATAAAACACAGAGAAGTTGTCGTGTTTCGACTTCGTGTAAAAAAAAAAAGAGACTTGAAAAAGGAGGAATGTGGGCAAGGCGGAAGCTGCATTCAGGTTATCCGAGTCGTGGACAGGATTAATTGCTTTCCGCAATTGTTTCGAACGATATAGTGCCTGGATGTTCCATTATCCGTGGCTTGATTGCCATGAATTCCTTTAGTAAGTTGCCGGTATGTCGATGTTTCCTTTCATCAACTCGTTCCACGTTCATAAGGAAACAGAGACGAGACAGATGAGAATAATTAGGATTTAATAATAACGAGATTTTTCCACGTGCTTCGTGATTCATTATCGACAGAGCAACGTTGCATTCGCCAGACAAAATAATTGAAAGTATTTCCTCTGTATCTCTATTTTATGTGCAACGATAATCGATATGTAATTAAGTTTTCACACCTTTCGTCTGCAGTAAAAGGCAATTGAAATATTACGTGTTGTTCTAAATATTTGTAACTGGATCAGCGTATAAAACTTCCAGAAACTTCTTTTTTATTTATACTTTTAATTTTATCAATCCAAATATGCGGATGTTTGTGCAATTTTATATTCTTATAAAGTAAATTGAGAAGATGGAACTTAGGTGTAAAATTAATTTATGTATTGAATATTATACTTTAAATATTTTATAGGTTTTTCTAGAAGTATTTGCATCGTGTGCATTTCTCGATCTTCAAATAGACACACGAAACTGTGCAGTTTGATCATGATTTTGTTTCCAACATATAAAATCCTCGCGAATAGTTGCAGAATTGTCCTCCTTCGCGAGCAATTTGTTGTGGACGAAAATT
Organism: Frieseomelitta varia; assembly: GCF_011392965.1. Classification (NCBI taxonomy): domain Eukaryota; kingdom Metazoa; phylum Arthropoda; class Insecta; order Hymenoptera; family Apidae; genus Frieseomelitta; species Frieseomelitta varia. The sequence continues at coordinate 397,807 of NW_025110259.1, forward strand.
TTCAAGTTTAAAAAAAGATCTTGAAAGATTTTGAATAAGAACCGTTGCCTGCATCAGCTATTTAACCACTTGCGCTGGCAACTGATTGCGGACCATAACGAGCGACCAAACCGTATGCAACAATTTCTTTTTGAACTCGTCGTTCATCAGTGGGTAGAAATTATTGAAAAATTATTGAATAAATTTATGATTTGTTTTGTCTGGGTTATACTTAAATATATACTTAAAACCGAGGAAATATTGCAATTTTGGAAATATAAAAATATTCTCGACGTGCGTGGCATGTCGTTCCAGCGCAAGAGGTTAATAATAAAAGGAAACGGCGTTGCGATTCGATGTTGGTGTTTATCTTACACTTCCTATTCTAGAAATATCGGCGATCGAGATGTAATTCGACTAGCGTGGCAATTTTCGCGTCAATCCACCCCGTAGCCAATGTTTATTAGTGGCTGATCAAATAAAAATTTCAGCTTGACATTAATTGTGCTATTTAGAGCTGCAGGCTACAGTGTCAGCTCTTGTCACGTCATTTTTTGCTTATAACTGGCAGATGTTAGGAGCAATACGCCCGTCGCAAAGGGTAGTCTGATTAGCATAAATTTTGGCAAGCATCGAAGCATCTGGCCATTTAGTAAATGTAAGGAATTTATTTTTATTGGGTGGGTCAAGCAAATTCACATTGCAACGTATACAGATGTGGTTTAATGTTTGATCTACGTGCTACATGTTTAGACACATGTTGGGTTCACGTGCTATAACACGTTCCAATGTCGGCAGTCTACTCGCGAATAGCAATGTGGACTCTCCATAAGAGACTTTTCACATTGTCTGGTCTCATTAGTTGATTTTCGTTATCCGGTTGACAAGAAATTGTAGCTAATTAGCCGGTATGACATCGGCTGACAATCGGCGAACATTCATTTTCAATCGGACAGCGATCATGAACCCCATGGTCGGGATCAAACTCGGCATTTGTCGCGAATTAGCCACAACACTTGAAAACGTAAAAGATCGTCTCGTAAACCTTTCGTTCTGGAATGACATGCCACGCACGTCGAGAATTTTTTATCCTAAAATTGCAATATTCTCTCAGTTTTAAGTATATTTAAATATAATCCAGGAAAAACAGATAATAAATTTATTAGTTTTCGATAATTTCTATCCAGTGATCTCATACTGACGAGTTGAAAAGGAAAGCGACGAATTATTGTATACGGTTTGGTCACTCGTTATGGTCCGCAGTTGCCAGCGCAAGAGGTTAAAGCGCGTAAGGCTCAAGAAACACTTGAACTTATTGTCTTTGCAAATGTATCGAGTGGACAACATCTTGAGCACCATTTGAGATTACTATCTTGGTAATTATTATTAGTTTTTGAACCCACATATCTTTAATATTTTTTTTTTTTTTTAATGCGTTGATCGCCGAGTGCAAATCGAGTGGGTTTTTTGCGGGGCCACGAATACGTGCATCCTACAGTTTTTATGCTTCTTTTTTATGTTTTTGTTTTTTATTCTTTTTTTACGCTTTTTTTTAAGTTTATGACACGCACGTGCTCTTCAGTTATTAGCTTGTCAAATTAGAAGTTTTTACTCATTTTTTTGCATCCCTTAAATGTAGGCTGGAAATTTAGAGAATTTGCAAACTATTATAGTATTGTGTATATTTTTATGTAAATAATGTAATTCTGACTACTTCAAGTTAATTTAAAAATTGACTATATTATTCTCATATCGTTATTTGATATCGAATTTAATTTGTTAATTTAAAAATCATTTACTATTAAAAACTCGTTTTTTTTTTACTAAACATTATCGTTTCGAAGTAAATGGCTCACCCTGTATATTCCAAAGTTTAGATTTTAAAAAAATCGTATTAAACAGCGTATTTTCTGAAGATACAAATTAATGTATGTATTTCGTGAAAATAATTTTTTTCATCTTGTCTGATATTTAATATTCTACATTCTGTATAATATTTAATTGCGCTATATAGAATATATAGAAAATATTTGTAATTAATATTTAATTAATAAATTACTAATACACTGATATACTATATTCTATATTTATTGTTTCGTTACTAACGAAATTTCAGTATTTCGTTAGTAACGAAAATTGAAGGATGAAAATTGAAGATTGTTTAACAATAGTTCGCAATATTTTTTTTATGCTTCACTGTATGATATTAATCTATAGATAGAATCTATTGGGATGATGATATTCATCAAACTTCGGCATTGAATTAAAATTCACGGGTACAATCGTTTTAATTTAGGATTTAAGGCTCTCCAATACCGCTCATAAAGCTTTATAAAGATCGTTTTTTTTTCTCTGCGGATACGCCGTCTTTTGCTAGCGTCAAATTATTAGTAGATCCCCGGTTTTTAGAATTTTTAATAAGAACACGGGGCTCCTTATAACGCGTCCGTTAAATTCAGCATTTCCTCCAAAGCGATTGTTCCCGCGGTCGATTTTGTGAAGTGAATCTTGCGTGTCGTTTAAGCGTAAAGTAATTAAAAGTTTTCACGTTGTTCAACGTATACGTTATAATTTAACCTGAAACATAAATAATCTCTTTTTATTGTTTTACGTTATCAATTGTCACAAAATACTTGTGGCGTGAAAAAACGTAATGAACACAGCATGAAAGCCGCGAGGAAAAATCGTAATTTCTCAGCGTATTTATTCAAGAACGAGACGAGTAATTGTTGAAGGACAGCCATAATTTTCTTAATTGGAAACCACCGACACTTGGTTTCACTTACTTGTTTCCAACGATGTAGAACGAAAGCGATAAAGGAAGAAACTTTGTTACGAAATTCTCCAACTTCGAATCGAAGAAGTTAATAAGGCGACCACGTAAGTGGAATTGTGATATTGATTGGTGGGGATTCTTTTGTTTGAAAACATAGCTCTCGAGAGATGTTTTTATAAAATTTCGTATTAGAGACATAACGACGAGTTTGTTGTATCGCGAGTCTAACCAATTATTATTTGTTACGAATTACAACGAATAATAGAGATTTCTTTTGATAGTTTGAAAAATTTCATAAATCACTTTGATTTGACTGAAATTTTTATGGAACTATTGTAGATTGAATTTTGAATTTGGTATACAATTTTTTATTCTGATTCAATCATTTATAGATTGAAAAATTAATAGTGGAGCTTTTTGTATGCGAACTTCCATTGTTTGAACAGAATATTTGATGGATGCTTTTTTTTGCTCTTTTTTCAATTGTTACAAGAATGAGACAAGGTTTTATGAAAACATAGAAGAGATTATACTTAATTTCGTGATAAATTAATTTTTCTGGTTTGAAGAAAAATGTGAAAAAATTCTTGATCTGAAAAAATTTTTTTAAAGATTTTCTGAAATTTTTTTTATTTTTATTAAATGATAAGCAAGATACGCATAATTTAATTAGCAAAAAGAATACCTTTCAGAAATGCCTTTTGTTTCCAGATACATTCTTCTGAACGAAGTTTATTTCGAGATTGCGTTTCTTTTCACACGTCTGCTACATCTTCTTTTTAAGTAAGCTAATTTAAGTTTTCACAAGATTATTTTGTAGTGTGTCTCCTTTGTTACAAGATAAAATACGAGATGGGATAATGGAAGAAAGAAACCCAGTTTCTGTGTCTCTTTAATTAATTCTGTTCTTTGCTTCTTAGAAACGGGACGTTGTCACAGTAAATGATTTATACCCTCGACGCATTATTTGATTTAATGTTAGTTAATGTATTTTAATTAAGCTGTAAATTCAAAATGTTTCAGAAATATCGGCAGTAAAAATATTTCAGAAAATACGATAATGGATTAAAAGTTTGGATATACTAATTCCTCTACACTTTTTTGTGTAATTTTATCGTTACAGAAATATACAAATAATTTCTCTTCAACTGTTTATTCTACTGGATTCTGTCTGTTGTTTATTAGTTTCAAGAATCTAAATGTCCAACTCTGAAATTAGAAATTTTAATTTGTTAAGACACAAAATAATCGGTCACGACAGAAAAATTGAAGGACATATATTCGCGAGAAGAAAGGTGGTTGTCTGCAAAAAAGAAAATCAAAATCAATCTTAAAAGCACAAAATTCGATAAATAAGTTTAGTAAATAAAAAATTGAACAATATTTCATATCTAATACGCATTTGAGACTTTTTATTGGCCATATGAAATGTCTATAAAAGAATAACATATTATCAGTCATATGCATTTCTTTATAAGTGCATGAATATTTAATTTTGAATATTTCTGAATATTTGTTGCAATGCGTTGATCTTCTCGTGATAATTAGCGATATTTACAACTTTCAATATTTGTGTTGCAAATTAATGTAACACTGTCATGATGAAGTAGGATTTTCAATCAAATTCACTATGTTTCGTTTATTTTACGAATGTTACAAATAGTAGCCTAATAGCCTTTTTGATACTTGCGCAACTGAACTCCTATTTTGTTTTTCATTTCTTTAAACGAAAGTTTTTCCAAGCTTATGTCCAATCTATCTGATCTGAATTTGATACTGACATAAATAGAATCTAAAGTAAAACTGAACCAATCACAATTGATCATTTTTTTCTGAATCAATTTTTACTGAAAACTCCAACACGTTGTACAAAGAATAGTCGAGCTAATTCGATGTACCAGAACCGCGTTTTTAAGCATAATCTGGGCTAACAAACCCTCTATTAAGAAATTATTCCAATTTTTCTACTTATTAGGTTGTTACGTATTCTACGCTCCTCTCTTCGTATGGACTTTCTCAACATCTCACGTTCCACTTTCGTATCGATCTTAAACTCGTTGTACGACCAATAAAAAATTCAAATACTCTTCCAATTTCCAATAGAGCCGTTCATTCTAGCTCTGCTGATTTTCGCCTTCTCGAGGGATCTTCTTCTTGAGTCTTTTTCCGAACGACAGCCAAACAATTCGACCGACAATAACCAAACATCATTATCCTTCAACACAACCGGAAGGAATTCATGATTGGAGGTCCCATCCGAGCCTCGTAAATCCAACAAATCTTTCCTCCATCGTGATCCAATCTTGCAGTGAAACGCGAGGGAATGCAGTGTACACGATCGTGCTATTTCCTTTCTGGTAAATGTACCGTTTTATAGTTTGTCCAAAGATTTTCGTACACTATTTCAACGATTTTATCGACGACATTTCACGTTGGATATCAGATAACGAATATCTCTAAAATGTAAAACAACAGTACCGAATGTAGTGAAGAAGAAAAAGTTGAAATTTTTTATGCTACTACTTTTAGTTATCTGTTTGTATGTAACTTAATTTATATAATAGTAAAGTAATTTATATAATAATAAAATACAAATAGTATGGAACTATGAATATTTTCTTTATGATCTTAAATCTGTTGAAGGTTATTATTTATTTTTTGCCTTTTTGAGAAAATTGGGTTATATAAAGGCATCCATAACTGATAGCAGAATTTATTAATACATATTCATAGATACTTATTTACTATGAAAATGGAGAGGAAAATATTAAAAAATAGAATGTCAAAAAAGAAATTTGCCGTTTAAAATTAACATTAAAACGTAAAATAAACTAATGTGTATTTATGGGCTCTTCTTATATTAAATTCATCCATAGAATTTTGATTCAGAATTATCTTCCTTGTCAGCTTGCTCTGTTTCAGAATCTTTATAAAGTGATTTTGTTTTTGACGAATCTGGTTTTTTCTTCTTTGTTTTAAGAAATCTTCTTTGAATATCAGTAGACGATAGTTACACTTAAAGAAAGATGTAAATTAATACGAGAATAATTCAGTAATATTTCATTTAGATAATAATAGGATCAATTGACGATACTGATATTGAGCTTCCTTTGTCAATGATTATGAAAAGTCACAACAAGAAACATACTTAATGGTACATTACTGAAATGATTGTGTCCAGGCAATTGAAAATATAGTCTTTTTTTAAAAATACTGTGAAGTTTCATATTACACGTTATTACTCTATTTATTACTATATAAACATGATTATTTTATATACAGTGACTGACAGTGCCATTTATACCGTCTTTCTATTATTGAAAATTATGTTAATTTTCAATGGTTCGCATCTTTTTAAACATTTTAAAATATATATCGTTGTTTACTAATTAATTACACACGATTATTTTTTTCTTAACTATTATTTTTATCGTTATGTGTAACGTTATTTACTAATTCAAACTCAATTAAACTCAATTATTTTAACACACTTTATCATCACAATTTTAACATTTATTTATCATGAAATTTGGAAAACAATCATCCAAAGTAATGAAAAGTGTACGAATATTTCTATGACTCGTTGTAAAACACCAATGAGCGTTTCCCGCAGATAAGACAGCTAAAGTTTCACTCGGTCGAACCAATTGACAACGCCGACGAGGCGTTAAAGCTCGAAACACCGAAAATAAGTAAAGAAAAATCGGCAACACGCGACGCGGAAAAACTCGCGTGCCCGTATCGCGCGAAATTACTGGTTTTGCTTGGCCCGTCTCGCGTCTGAATGGAAGCTGACAGCACTTGGTGGCTAACGTGCACTCAACTACTTAATAATGTAACAGTCAACCAACCACTATGCGCCCATTATGCTCCTATGCACGTTGCGCAAGAAGCAAGAGGCAACACAGCCGTGGCGGTCGTGATGTAGGATTCGCGTCCTGTATCGCGCTCTCGTTCATTGTGTCTGTGACCTGCGGGAAAACACGACGGATTCTCCAGCACATCCCCTGTTAGCTTCTTTGGCCGGTTCTTGCGCATGTTCTACTTGTTTTCGTTTAAGTCGACGAAGGGCCAAAACGTGGAGAGAGGGAGGGAGGGATGCTGTCGATGTTTGCTCCCCTTTTCCCCAGTTACTTTTAATCCTCTGAGTAAATAGGTGGAAGCCTGTTGTTGTTGCACGCTCGAAAGTTACTCGCTGACAGTAGCTGCCTATTAGTAGCGGCAGTTAGCAAGCAGCAGCAGCAGCGTTCGAGGCGTTTCTATTTTCTCCGCGCCGAGGAGTTCGTTTCGAGCTACGTGTCAACTGTCGCGAGTTGCTCTGGAGAGTATTTCTCGCAAATGGATACTGTTCTGAGAGTTACCGTCCGAGAGAATCGCACAACTGTCTGAAAGTCGACGTATCGCGACCTGCTCGCAAATCGACACAATATTATACTGCTCTCGGAGAGTTGCTCTCAGAATTCGGAAACCTGAGAGTGCTCTTGTGCCGGCAGAATAATGAATAATAAAAGGCGTGGCCGAAAAGTGGAATTATTGAACTAATTTCTTTTAATTTAAATTAAATTATTTATTTAAATTTAATTTAATTTAAATTGTTATATATTATACATTATGGTTATGTTATATAATTAAACATCATATATTATATTATTATATTATAATATTATATAAATTAAATTAATAATATTAAATAATTATTAATTTAAATTATTATATAATAATATAATAATTTAAATATTATAAATATAAATATTATGTGATATTCTATAATATTTATTTGTATTAAATATTATATGGTAATTTAAATTATTGAACTCTTCTTTTCATGTTGATTTTTCTTTTTTCTTAAAATATTATGGGCAACTATGGGCACGCACATTTTTTACACCTCCATGATAGCGATGTCACTGTTCACACTCGTACATATTTCGAACACCACAGTGAGTAGGACCAGAGACAATGAACTCTTAAATGGACGGTTTTGAGTGTTCTATCGGATAGTAAGCTCTCGGAGAGTATTTCGGTCTCTCTCGGTGAATGAAAATTGTCAAAGCTGCTCTCAAACGGACACAACGTTTGAGAATAGTCTCGAGAGTAACTCTCGCGAGAAACTCTCAAATGGAGACGTAGCTTTACGCTTCTTTCTCGTCTTGTCGCGAGAGGAAAAACAAGAGTTGAAACGAGACAGTTCTTCGAATGTGCGCATGTATGTCACTCCCTTCTCTCGAAGCTTCCAATTCTCTGTCACCGAAATACGATCGACGGAGGTTGCTGGATGATTGATCCACTGTCGGGACTGATACCATCCGGATAAATCTCTCAATAATCGCTGTTATTCTTCCGATCGTGCACTCGAACGGTAATTGTTGCTTTTTCAAAATGTCACGGCTGAATTGTCGAGGTTGTTGGCTGCGCGATGGTTCACGCTGTCTGTGTTACAGATTAATGTAGCACAGCCTCGTTAAAATAGGGTTAAGAACCCTAGTCTGTTTAGTATATCTTTATATTTTTCAGTTCACATACGTCGACTTTCATGATTGACTCGAGGAGTGTTCTTTTATAGCAAAGTCGAAAGTTAGTTGTAGTTAATTTGATTCGATTTCCTTCTAAATTGCCAAAAACTTTCGGTACATCGTCCACCGGAATGAGAAGTTTATAGTAATACGTATTAGTATTTTTATGTAAATGTCATTCGGGAAGAGATTTAATAAATTTGATTGTGATTCATTAAGTCGTTGAATTATTACATGTGTCTCTTGTTTACGAAAATCGCCAAATTGTTAAGTAAAGTGACCTGAAAATTTGGAAGAAAATGTTATTCTTTAATCAATGGACATGTTTTTTAGAAATAGTTTAAGAAAAGTTGTGGATTACTTCGTCGTGTAATTTTCACCTTTTAATTCATGATTATCACTCTCAAACTTTTGTATTTTTAGATTTAAAAATTTGAACGTATATGTATATAACAAAGTGTAAATGCATGCGTATTTTAATTAATATATTTTTAAATTTTAGTGTCATAATAAAATAAAATTGCAGGTTTGTTCAGTTTGTCTTCATAAATTTCTGAAAAATGTGCTCATTTATATGCATAAATAGTTTTTTTTAACAATTGCAGAGTTATATATATCTATTTTTTTATATTATTTATTTTCTTTATATTTTCAAATAGTTCTATATTTTCAATTTACTTTTACACGAGGGATTATCTTTTATTTCATTATCTTAGCAAATGTCGATTAGATATTATAAGATTGTAGGATGTATTGGAAAAGTTATTTAATGCATTTCATCAAATTGTTACTTCCAAACACAAGAGAACCGCTTACTCGTGAATTTTTCCCCCAAAAGAATCAATACTAGAATAGAATATTGAATCGCAATTTTCCATGCAGCCGCGGCTACAGCGAAACAATTGTGACTCGTTTGAATGTCTGTATCCGGGACAATTAAATAAGAATTTACATATTAAAAAGGTGTTTGTGCCCTGCGAGTATTGCTTCAATTCGTTCGAACTCTTACCTTTCTTTTCCGCGTTACTATCGCCGTTTTCTCGACTGAATTTCTTTCGAATTTGTTTGGAACGAATACGTTCGACTTATGCGCGAGAAGATTTCAAAGAGGGCGATGCTGTTTCATAAATGGAGAAATCGTTAGCAAAGATTCGGGTGAACTGCTCATCTGATTAGAGCAAAAATTGAATCAAAATGAATAACTAACATAAACAGTTCCTTTGGTTTCGTCAGCACTGAACAATTTTTTGAATAAATTGTCTTTTACGCTAACAAACTGTACTACGAACTTGTATCTCTCCATTTGGACGATTGATGATCATAAAGTGTCGAAATGAGCTGACATTAAATATCTTTTTATAAACGGTTGTACCTTCAACATTTTAGAAAATGTACAATTCTTTTGTATATATCTCTACAGTGTATTTATAATTTATAATTTGTGTCAATTGGTATACAGTGAAAGAGAAATTTACACTTACACGTATATGTACGAAAGTTATGTGTTTCAACTAATTACTTAGAATAAAAATATATTCACAATTTCATTTTCGAAGAGACAATTAATTATTGCAGTGAAATGTCGTCAAAAGACATTTTTACATTTTGCTCGTGTACCTTTAATTATAAAAACGGAAGGAAAACAAACGTAGATGTTATGTATTCTTTTCAAAGTGCGTTTTGTCTTGATGTTGTTAATTGTTTCATACTATTTTTTAATTAAAATCGGACATCTCAATTTACTATTTCAGGAAATACGTCAAATTTGACTTTAAAATCCGCAAATCACAGAATAACAAAGTAAACAAAGTATTTATTGTTTTATTAATAATCAAATTTACCAAATGCTCTTTTCGTTTGTTAGCTAATTTTTTTGTGCGGGCATTTTAATGTGTAAAGAATTGCAATATAAAACGTGCGTTTATTATGAAATAATGGAATAAAAATGTGGTAAATAGATATCGGCAATAAATAAAGTTATATCTGCACGAAAATAATGACTTGGTAACGTATTAAATATTTTAAATAAGAAAAAATTTTATAAGCCCACACAATCAATCATTAATATTAATTCTTTGAAATATATGAGTACCTACATATTAGCTATGTCAAGTGTATTGATAATAACTATTTAAGTATAAAGTGTGTGTTTGCTACAAAATAACGGAGCAAAGCAAAATCAATACATATTCGCAATAAACAGGCAGCTGTACATGGAAAAATGTTGAAGACAGTAAATTCTATCCGTAATAAAATAAAGAAGCCCATAAAATTAGCGTCAGTGTGTAGTCCAAAATTTGGGTCAAAATCAGCGTTGCTTCAGATAGAATATTGGTATCGATGGCAATAAAAATTTGACAAATAAAGGAGAGCGCATCTTTGAATATCTTGGAACAGTCCCGTACCGATCATTCTAACGAGGACCATTCGTGACGGTGAATGGATCTGGCCCGCTACGTGTTTCAAACGATAAACTTTACGACCGAAATAATAAAATTTCCTCGTATACGGCGATCGATTATATCGACGCGGTGAATGGATGAAAGGATGTATTCTTAAGGAAGTAGCAACGCGATCGTGTAAGAATGGCGCGAGATGATCCGTTGAAAATAATTGAAAGGAAGTAGAGAAACGGACTGTTACACGTGATTTATGATTCTGCAATGGAAAAGATTCTTTGTACGAGGCTGCGTGAAGAATGAATCGCCCGCTTGAAATTTATACGCTTCGAGCATGATTCTTGTATTCCGAGTTTCTTAGAACGCGATCTTTTGTACGTATCCGTTGATCCTGGCGGATCTCGGCTGTAATTACAAAGCATTGTGATAATTGTTTTCAGAAAGAAATTTCTATTGAATTAAATTTCCAGTTTCTGTTAAATTGAATTGAAAATTTTGATAGTGACAATTTTGTAAATTTCATCTAGTTTCATGTTCGATTAAACAAATTTTGCGCTTTTCTGATTTTCTTTTTCTAAACAGGACACATCTTTAACTCATAATGATATAAATGTTTCAATTTCTCTGAATTTCATGAAACTGTATTCATAACTGGATTCATCATAATCGAGAAAATATTAAGCGAATTCTTGGAATTGCTTTTTATAATTCCATTCACATTAAAAAATAAGAGTTGATAATATGGGTTGATTAAAAACAATTGGCAATGAAATGTTGGTCCGTAATTAATCACTAAAGTACCTTTCGTTCTTCGGTTATTTTCTTTTGCATTATTATTTTTGAATCTTCCTTATTACAGTATTCAGTAATATTCAGAGTTTGTTTCGGAAAATCTTTGATGTTCTTTCCAATAATTTCAGTAATTTCATAATCATTTTTGTGAGTTTCAGCTTGATATGTATATGCTACGTGTAATTACTATTCGTATTTTTACAATTTCTTTGTATTTAAAATCGCAATTAGCATGCTAGATTATACGCAACGCTATAAACGATAAAGTGAACTCGAAATGACAAACTAAAATATACAATTAAAAGTACAAAGTTTCACTCCAAATTTAGTAATGATGAAAATGAAGTTTATTCAAAAGTCTGATTGAGTTCTATCCATTCAATAAAAATGAATGTCATTTTATAACACGGGTCTCAAATAAAATTTTTACCGTGGCGATTCGATTCGCATCGAGTCTTTTACAGAACGGAAATTAAATTAAAAATATTTCTCGCAAAACAAAATTCACCATTCTTCCTTCTTCCGTCATTATTAATTAACTGTTTGATGGCGAATTTCCCTCAAATTAGCCTCTGGATAGAATTAATAGTTTATTCGATTACCGGCCGGTTTGTCTAATATTCAATGATGAATAAACACGGGTGTACCCGCGTGTTTAATATTCCAACGTTCCTCGGCTACCTTTTTCCCTCGATAGTCGTACACGCCGGCCGGGAAATTATAAAGCCCGCTTGAAATTTTCATTCGGCGCAGCTGCGCCATTTTTTATTACGGCCGAAATTTAAATGCGTTTATGTCGAGTCAACAGAGTACGCGGGGGTAAACATTTCCCATCGTCGTTTCCACGGAAATCTCGTCGTAAAAGGTTGCCGGCTCGTGTTTTTTTTTTTTTTTTTTTCCCCTGAATTAACATATCACCCAATCGATATCCATTCCATTCGTGCTTTACCGCCTCTCTTCGCGTCTTCTCTCTGTACGTGACGTGTACACGACACCAGTGAGAGGGAGGTGTAACAACGGAAAGAAAAAAAAAAAAAAGAATGAAAATATATCGAAAACACTTTGTGCTGGAAGAGCATCGACATACCGGGAGGGGGGAGGAGGGGTCGACGGCGATTTAATTGCGATCCATTAAGCGTGTACGATCCTCGAGCTCTCAAAAAGAGTAATAAACGTCATTGTTGATTGACGCGGACGAATCGTCGACGACACTGCCGTGTCACGTGTCGGACGGTTGTGTTTCGTCGCGCGTGTGTATCGGTATCGCGAATTGTTTCTCTCGAAACCTATTTCTCTCTCTCTCTCTCTCTCTCTCTCTCTCTCTCTCTCTCTCTCTCACTCTCTCTCTGCCCTCGTGCGACACACGCACCCGCGTGTATGTTGTTCGTTGCTGAGGTAGCGATGGTGAAGTGCGAACAGGGCGGGGGCGGGAGGAAAAAATGCGTCGAACCTGGCCAGAAGCGGGGAAAATAAAGCACGTGTGAACGATACGCGTAGCATAAAATTCGCAACCGCGTATGGCGAATGTAAATCGCGGAGGATTGGGAGGCGCATGAATTTAACCGGGCAGCATGTAAATTTTGAGAGGCGAGCAGCAGCAGCGATCGGTCGCAGTGGGGGCGGCCGAGGGGAATGACAAAGTGTGGACCGGGCGCATGTAAATTTTATTGCAATCAGCTATTGTAAACAGGATTACCGGCGGTGCAACGCGAAAACTATTTGTCCCCTGTCTGGCTAGTCGCGGGCTCTACGAAACTTGCCCGATCCTCGCGTTACTTTGATCGAACAACCAACACCCCCCCGGATTGCTTCGTTCTAGCTTTCGCCTCGATTTCGGCTGTAATCTTGCTCCCCGTTCGCCAAATCGGGGGAGCGTAATACTTTTACGGAGCGACGACTGCAACTCGTGAATAGAAACACCGTGCTTCCTCCACGCGATTAATATTGGGTTGGCCAGTAAGTCCTTCGCGATTTTTTTTCCCCTCCCCCCAAGTACATGATACAAAAATTTCTCACGTTAAACAGCAACTTTGTTCGACGCATCGCATCGTTCGATCATTTTGATCCATTACTCTTCGCCGTCTTTCTGGCATCTTCGAAATTCCGCGCTCGGGAAAGTCCAAGTCTTTTGTGTGGCAGAAAACTGATTCTCAGATCTTTCCTCTTAACCTCTTGCGCTGGTGGCAACTGGTTCGCGGACCATAACGAGTGACCGAACCGTATACAATACACTCGCCGCTTTCGTTTTCTTTTGAACTCGTCGGTATGATCTATCATTGGATAGAAATTATTAAGAGTAAATTTGTCATTTGTTTCGCTTGGGTTACAATTTAAATATACTTGAAACTGAGGAAATGTTGCGTTGAAACAACGATCGAGAAACGAAATTGTACTGACCTTTGACGAAATGACTGGAACGATCTCTGAAATGTAATAAAACTATATCTCGTCAGAGTCATTTTCCAAATAAAAATAAAAAAACAAAAAACGTGGTAGCACGTTTGCTTTGATATAAAAGCCACACATTAAAAGATCACAAACTTGAAACTCCATTGTGTTTCAAAAATTGCCCATCCCGTGCATCCTTTGTCGCGGTCGAGGAAATTAATCGGCATAAAAAAATACCGCGTGCAACGTCAAAAAAAAAGCGTTTATACAAAAATTCCTCCCTCCCCCCTTCCCCCCGCGAACAGCTTTTATACGCCGCATTCGGCCGCTTTAAACCGAATATCACAGACGCGGCTCGATCGATATGAAAACATTAAATACGCGCGCGGTTGATATCGTAAGTTCCGCTATCTTTCGCCAACGCCGCGTGAATTTTCGCTCATCGCGTGGCGCTAGTTTTTTGTTTTCTCTTTTTTTTTTTTTTTTTTTTTTTAATTTCAATCCATCGCGCGAAAATGCTTCTCGATTTTCGTTATATTTTAATTACCAATTGTCGGGCGGGGACCCCACACCGGTTGAACACACCGTGGAAAGCTGGATAAGATCAGCAGCGTCGATTTCAAACCAGCGATTTCGAAAATCTGTCGGCTATAAATTCGAGATACTTGCGTATAAATCGTTTTCGAGCTGTCGGACGCGCGCGAATTTTATTACAATCGCGATCCATTGGACGCGCCCCCTTCCACTCTAATTTTTTTTTTTTTTCATCCCCCTTTCGTCTGAGGGACAGCAAACGAAGGAGAGAAGGAGCACGCTGCCGCCGGTCCAGGGGGCAATCGATGAAATCCTATTACGTTTAAAATTCACGAACGTTTAACCACCCCTGCTGCGCGCAATTTGCATATCTGCCTTAACGGCCATCTTTTCGGTCCCTCGGAATTGCAATAAGTGCACGATAGTTGCACCGCAGTTGGCCGCCTGTGAAGTTGCTACGGTGACCTAAGAATAACGGGTTAAACGGCAAACGTCTCTTTGTTTCGTCTTTTTGTTTTCTTTTTTTCTTTCTTCCTTTCGGGTCAGGGAATTTTTACGATCGACTTTTAAAGTAAATTTCTCCTCGGTAAGAGTTCTCGCTCGGCTCGAGAGGCTGTTTCAACTTATCACTTCTTGGAAATGAAATCCCTTTTCGCTCTTGCCTTCGAATTTGCCCGCCGACAAACGCGAAAAGAGTCGATTAGTCTGATAATCTCTGATTCTGGATCAAATGTTGTTTGAACGACTCGATCTAAAAGTCGATTCGTACGTGTGTACTTGTTAGATTGTTGTTGACGAGGAAGTAACTAATGAAGCAGTTTTAAAAATAGTTTATGAATAGTTATTTCTCTAAAGTAACATTGACTCTCAGCGACTGATGTCGTTCAGAACAACAGTTTGACGTTGGATTACTTCATTCTGGAATTTTTTTTATTTCATTGAGTTTTATTCCTAGAACTTTCCTACTTTTTAGACACATCATGTATATCCACGTAATTAAAATTTACTTTAAACGGAGCCGAGAGTTTTCCGCGAGAGCTGTCCGGCGCAGAGTCGAGCGCTCCTCGTACACTTTCGTCTCTTTCGGCGGGGAGGAAACCTTGTCGGCGCCGCGCATTAGCTCGTTAACTCGTCCTTAATTCGCGATTTCAAGCAGATCGCCCGCTGACCGGGAAGGAAACGATTATAAAGTCGTGAAAGCGGGGATGGAATTCTTACATTGGCTGGCCAACCTAGAGAGAAAGAACAAACGGACGAGAGAGAGTTAATTTTCCACGCGGAAACGCGCGGAATAACGAGAGCCAGTCACAATTAAACGGAATTTCGATGTTTCGCGGAAACTAGGTTGACCCCGGGTTAACAGTTCTTGATTACCTTCGATCGGCTAAATATTTGTCGCATCCGCGCGTTGTTCGCTGTCCGAATGTGAATTTAGTATGTCTGTTGCGTGCGCTCTCGCGATAGAAGGCTGTAGAAAGTGGAAGAAAATAAATAAATAAATAAATAAGAACGAAAGAAAAAGTCGCAGAAAATTAAGGACAAAGGAAAAACTCAAGTTTCCCCCCTTGCTGGAGGAAATCACGGAATGAAAGGAAGTCGTAGGCACAATGGGGCGAACGCGGAGAGAAGGAGGCGTATCGCAGCGTCGAAATTCGTGTACGGTCGCGTTTTTTTACTCGCTTCTTCTTCTTCTTCTTCTTTTTTTTTCCATCTCCCCTTTCGGAAAAGTCGCGGAATCTTTTAGTTCTGGCAACATCAAGGGGGCGGAGACAGCATTTATACGCGTAGACAGCAAGGTTCGCCCGTTCAAAGCGCAATAAGGCAAGCGAACCATGTAATCGACTATCTGGCAGTAAATCCTCTGTGGCGAATGTACACGGTCGGTTCTCTGTGCTCTCGGTATCGAGCCTCGGTTACCGCCGAATTCCGACTCTGTTATACTCCTCTCTCTGTTATGCCCGGCGATTACCAGCCGTGCTGTCATCGCGTATGCTGCCGGCTTGATTCACGTTCGAAACGAATTTTCGAGCGATGCGGTTCTTAACCTTTTGCGCTGGAATGACGTGCCACGCACGTCGAGAATTTCTTTTTGTCCCAAAGTTGCAACATTTCCTCAGTTTCAAGTATATTTAGGGTATAACCCAGGCAAAGGAAATACTTCGCAATAATTTCTATCCGGTGATATACCGACGAGTTCAAAAAAGAAAGAAAGCGACGAGTTATTGTACATATGGTTTGGTCACTCGTTATGGTCCGCAAACCAGTTGCCAGCGCAAGGGGTTAACCCTAAAAGATAAAAGAATCTTTACGCGTCTTATTTTGAAATTTCATTAACACTCTTGTAGAGTCAGAAACGACTGTTACCACGTTGTTGTCACAATTTGAAACCAATTTGGTTTCAAATTTTAATTATAACATATTTATTGTAAACATAACTTTTAAATGAATTTTTGATGAACATAGCCATCTTGAGCATTAGAAAATATTAGCTCCACTGAATGTTTAGGATACTTTTGTTTGGTTTGTACTTTGTAATATTTTGTATGTTCTCTTTCAGAATTGTTACAAATTTAAACAACCTAATCATGATAATTGAACGTCGTGATAGTATTAATGAAATTTTTTAGTGTTTCACATAATGCAGTTAATATATTCATAAAAGATGTCGATAGAATATCTTTTCATATTATTTTAAACAAAATTTGACTTGTACTATTTTTCAAAAGAGAAAAGAAAGAAAAAAAAAGGAGAAGGAAGAAATATTTTTTTCTGTTTATTAATATTCTATAATCTAGCAATTTGAAATATGTTAAATTATTAATCTCTCACTAAAAGATCTTTTCGCTGAACTGTACATTACACTTTCAATTTTTTAGAAAAGAAAATAGTTTAAAGAACTAATTATTTGACTATACATATATATCGATACTTCGCACCACGTACTGCTTCTCCAACATAGCATTGAAAAACAAGCAGGTTTTGTTGGAGTAACAACAACACCGATTGTTGCCGAACGTGTTTTAACATTTAGTGGTCATCTGAAATTTGATTTGCTATTGCATCCGTTGGACTTCGTGTGTTTATTGCTACTGCGTGTTTGGTTACGAAGTCTGGAATTTGTGGAGAGAGATGATTCCAGAATAGAGAGCAATTGACACGTTGATTAAATAATAACATCCAGACCGTTATATTTCTAGCACTTAATATAACTGGTAATTTGACTTGAATAATTAATTGAAAATGTTTATTATTTATTACAATTTATTATAATAGTTAATTGTCAGTTTCTAACAATCCCGTAATAAATTGACAGAAATATTATTTTACTCTTCAATGAAAACTGTTTCAAATTTCTAACCTGAGAGAGTAGACTTTGATTGGATTTTCTTTTTTACGCGAAAAATTTATGTTTGCGTACCACCGTGATAGTTTTGTTTTTTGTAAAGTGGAAATATTTAGTGTTTCGTAATTACTGCAGTTACGTTAAGGAACAAAAAAAAACACGACAAAATGAGCAACACGCAATTGCAGTTCGTTTTCCAAATTGAAAAATCGTTGAAGAAGAATTTTCTACGCGCTGCACATCTTGCATTAACTTTGTTAAACGGCTGCTGTAGCCGAAGTATCGCGTTTCCCTCTGTACATAAAGTTATTAAATTTAGCTAAGCAAATATTTTGATAAATATCGGTCTGGGGAAGGAAATTAAACAATTTTCAAGCAGCCATCTCTGGTAGCGAACTTTCTTTGCGGAGGAAAATTGTTACATTTAAGAGAAAAAAGTCGTTTCCCTCGAAGGTTCGCAGGTAAATAGAAACGTTTAACGTAAATACGAGCATGTAACGGAGACTTCATAGATTTCACTGAAATGAGCTTGACAAAGAACGAGACGGTGGAAACAGTTTTATATTAAATTATAACTTTCTCCATAACTTGAATTAACTGAAATAACTCGTTTGAACAAATTCTAGCACTAAAATCGAATTTTCCGCATGTGAGCATGCGTTTCGCTTACTGTTGTTACATTTCATGCAGATTAAGTGATTGCACATTAAAGCAAATGAGTCTTCAACTTCTTAACGTTTAAGGAACGAAATATATACAGTTGTTCAAGTATCCGAATATTTATAATATGGGAATAAATATAATATAATATACAATACAATGAAGACGATGTGTAATAATATAATATTTGTATTATAATGCTATAGTTAGTGTTATTGATATTATATTGTATTATTTTTATTTGTTAATGAACATTTGTAGAAATAAATATATAATGTATTATGTAAAACATTTTGAAATTTTAGTAATAATGTGACGTGCAAATTGCAACAGCTATTATTACATGCGATAGTTTTGTTATTTCTCCAATCTTTGAAAATAGAAATTTTTAAAACTAACTTTCTAATAAAAATTTTTAAACTTAAATTTTAAACTATACCATCGTTCAAAAAAGTATTTGATTACTTATAGGAATATTTTTATACGTATTTTGTAAAATATTTTATTAATAGTTTTATTGACACTAAAAGCTGAGTATCATGATTATATTGATCAAGTTTGAAACAAATCTGAAAAGATAATACACAAAATAATAAACAAAATTTACAAGATATTTGTATATAATAAATAATTTATATATATTGATATACATATATTAATGTAATTTAAATCTATTGAGATTATTAAAAGATTTATATCGTAGATATCAGGCATCGTCTTTGAAGGATTAAGTTTAATTAAGAAAAATTTTTACATATTCTTTCCATGGTCCGAAGAATGTATTTGCGATTTATGTAAATATGCAATATCAGGCATTTATTTCGAATATTTTGTTATATCAGCTTATTATTTCGTTTTTCGATGTACATATAACGTAACTAATCGTATTATTCTTTTTTTCTGTTTTAGGTAAGTGACAAGTATCAAAGATTACTGTCCTACGAAACACGCACACGTGTAAGTAACTTGCAAGTTTCTGATAATCCAGTATCTCGCGAATGTTTGATTGAATTATTTGATACGAACGAAAAATCATCGAATCCCAATAGTTGTATAAACTATTTTTTTTTATTTCTCGACAAGCTCATGTCAAATAGACATTTGTTGTAGCAGTGGATATTAATAATTGACTGACTTGACACATTTTTGATCTTTATGAAATATACTCACATGAAATTAATTTAATTCAATTTCTACATCCTTAACCTAAATTTAAACGATATAATCGTGATAATTTGGTTTCACTTACATGTGTCGATAAACTGTTAAAATGTTTTTAGAATGATAGACTAAAAATTCAGAAAATCCCTACAAGAAGGGAACGCTTAGGCAAGCAACGTGCGCAAACGAATTAAATGCTAAACTTCCGCGTTCGTACTTCGATGTTTATGTGTGTGTAGGCAAGCATCGCGAAGGCATCGCGCAGAAACGCAAATTTATTATTGCGCTGCGTAGAAAGAGATCCGGTTGTTAGGCAAAGCTCGTTAACTCGCAATTTCGGGGGAAAATTAGTTGAGTAGTTCGTCCCGTCGAGTTTTCCGTACACACAATTTTAGTATACTGCGTGCATCTCGTTTAACGTGATTCGTTTGCTCGTAGTGGTGAAAAAAAATGCTTGACGTGTGGCGTAGCCACGTGAAAATTGTTGTTGCATTCTTCGAGGGGAATATTTTTGTTCGCGACGAAAGTCGAGTCGGCGTGATTGGATCGTTAACAGGCTCACCAGAGGCAGAGTGATTTTACGAAATTCCTCTTTGATAACGAAGGAACGGGAATTTCTTCATCGATCGTTTCATTAAGTTTACTGCACGGTAAAATTCATAACTGAATCTTTCGCGCGCGTAATAATTTTCAAAGCAAGGTGACTCAAGATATTTGCGACTGTGGATTAACAAACGATTTGTCTCTGTTAATTTTATGAAACGAAGAGAGATGGGGGGGGGGGGGAACATGCTGTTTTTGTCTAGTTATTATCGAGAAGCATCGTGATAGACATATTACAAATTATAGCTCAAAGCTGATCGTACGACTGTAACCTCTTACGCTCCTAACGCTGGAAAATTGGAATTTCTTTGTCCCAGAATTGCAATGTTTTCTCAGTTTTAATTATATTTAAGTATAATTAAGTAGGCAAAACAAATGATAAATTTATTACTTTTCAATAATTTCTATCCGGTGATATCACACCGACGAGTTCAAAAAGAGAGCGACGAATTATTGTATACGGTTTGGTCACTCGTTATGGTCCGCAGTCAGCGTTTCGTAAACTGTTGTTCAGCTTCGAAGTGAAACAGTCCGACGAAAATTTTTAACATCGGATAACATGTACTTGTCCTATGACGACACGGAATGCAGAAATCTCGAAACTAACCTTGGGATATAATGAAAACTCTGTTATGATACCAGGACAATTTTGGAACAGAACTAAATCCGAGAACTAGTGATAAAAGTTGGTCGTTTCGACCATTTTAGTGATTCCAGGGTTAACTGTTCTATTAACGGTTCCCGACGAGAAGAAAACGTGTAATTCCGAGAAAATCGTAAATCCTCCTGTCGAGTGTCTGATTGGCACTCTGCAGTGGAAAGTTGTAATACCAGTTAGCCGATTGCCTAGCCTGGTGAAATTTCCCTGGAAGGTTGTAATTTATTCCGTCTTAACACGGACCATTAGATATTGCCAAGGCGTGTATGCACATATCCGGCGCATAAAACTCGGCATCGGAATTGATGGGGCCAATACGAGGAAGGAGCGTGGGCGGAGCGGACTAATTTATTAAATCCGGTTAGAGAACGTAACTGCGCGTGATAACACGGGTACCGGGACGTAGAATTCGCTCGTCGCTACGCGAATTCCAAGGAAGAACCGGAGCCTTGTCTCGTTGAATGAATGGAAAGTTAAAAATGCGCTTCCTATGGAACGAGCAGTGCAGTTTTTAACATGTTGACCGTGTCTCGCACGATTTATTAATTTCTCGAACACCGTGGTGCCCGAATATTAATGAAAGTCAATGCACGTACGGAGAATCTAATAGAACTGTTAAATACGTATCTGCATGCGTACGTGGGGGAGTGACGTAAGTCCATAATTAAAAGAAAATGAGCTTATTATAGGAATATAATTATATTGTAATATTATAATGTTGTATAGTAATGGTTCATTGATTTATACTATAATATGTTATTATGGAAATATTAAAAATTTCTCGTTTTATATTATATTTTTATGTTTTGTATTACAGAAGAAAATGAGCTTATTATAGGAATATAATTATATTGTAATATTATAATGTTGTATAGTAAGGGTTCATTGATTTATACTATAATATGTTATTATGGAAATATTAAAAATTTCTCGTTTTATATTATATTTTTATATTTTGTATTATAGAAGAAAATGAGCTTATTATAGGAATATAATTATATTGTAATATTATAATGTTTTCGATACAATATTTCAGTCGCGATTCTTTTCAATCAGTTTGTATTATTAAATTCTATTTTTTAATATTAGATCTCTGTCTGTAAGAAGGAATTTATTAGGTATTTGTTTAATATGTTTTCGTTCCACTTAGTTTTATTGTGCGAAATTAACATAAATTGACATAAACATCACGATAAACAAACATTTGATTTTTAATAGATTAAATAGAATCGGTTGAATAAAGCATTAAATAAAATTGAAAATGCGTATTGTGTTTTAATCAGAAGCTTTTATAATCACAGAATGAAAAATTGACAAGTACAAATCAATATTCGGCTTGGTTCGGTTTTATTTCAATTCTTGAAAATATAAATGCAATATGCATATGGAAATTGTGAAATAAGCAAATACGAAGTCCCTAATTCCAGATACTGTTATTAAATCGTCGGTTTTCGTGCATTTAAAGAAGAAATTTAAAATTGCAAAAATATATATATATATAATACGCAAAGATCACATTTGCAAATAAATCCAAAATGTGTATTACTCATTGTTATTATAATAAAACAATCGTCTGTCAGCGTAAAAATCGGCAATCTGATTATCACGTCAGAGAAATTGACAAAACAAGCAACGAGTTAATTCGTCTTCCACGGGTTAACAGGTTGATCACCGATGCTGATATTTTTACGCTGGGTCATTAATCAAAGCAGTGCTGAACGGCGGAGAAAAAGTTAGGCTATTTTCTATGGAATTATGGATACAATAGCCGTGAATATTTCATCCGCCGGTTTTTCAAGAACGTTTAATTCCGGATAATATATGGCCCGAAAGAACGTGTTATTATTCTCGGAAGCGTGGTTCAATGCGCGATCGATTGAATCCGATTACGCGACAGGGGTTCTGTTGCGTGTTCGGGCAGAAAAAACTACTCAGTTTCGATGACGGAACGAAAATATCGAGCGTGTGTTTTTAGAAGAGAGAGCCTGATGAAGCTTAATCGACGAAATTTTCGCCCGATCGAACGGCCGGAAACGGTGGAAAGATTTAAAGTAGCTGGAACAACAGCTCCTGTTGTTTATGGAAATAATAGAAATAGATACGTTTGTATTTAGTCTGTCCTGAAATTTATAGCTTGTAGTCTCGTTTAATTGGCGAAACGAAATTAGACGAAGATGTTTTTTAATTAAACGAGTCGCCGGAAAAGGCGTTTCTCGTTACGGAAAATTCGATTACGCCGCGAGTTGCTATGCAGATTCATTTTTGCGAGAACGAGATCTCATTAAGCTCCAAAGTAGCGGATATGAGCGAAAGTGCTTTTTTTTTTTTTTGGTTGCAGCAATTGGCCATTTCGTTCTCGGCAAAATATTTCGCTTTCTTTAGAATTAGAGTATTTTCTGGTCTTACATTAATGTTCATTATCTATATTCTATTGAATTCGATTTAATGTTACTGAAGTAATTAGGTGTTGTGATTTGTTACAATTGTCTAAGATGTAAAATAGTGAAACATTATATAGAATGTCATGTAATTGTTGGCAATTCTTTATAAAAAGAGAAAGAGCGACGTTTCTTCATTTAAAACATAATAGCGATTGTATATAATTTATACTGATTAATCATTTATTTAAAGAACCAGTTTTAAATTTCAAGTTCAAATTCAAATCCCATAAAAACTTTAATTTTCTTTTTAATTGATATCATAATTCGTTTTTCTATAAAAGAAGGGCATTGTTACGAGTAATTTTTTTATAGTGAAAGAAGAGGCAGTGTCAACGTCAAAATAAAGTATCAGAAATAATAAAGTAATAAAATTTTAATATATCAGATGTTATAAATTATTACATATATTAAGTATATTACAATATTATGTATTAAATTATTATATCATAAAGTAAAATGTTAATTGTAATTGTAGAACATAGAATGCAAAACAATTCAATGGCTAGATATGTCTTCTTCAAAATATCTTCATTCTTGTGTCTCTATTTTCTATTGATATCATAGAATCCACATCTGCTTTCATTGGATCATAAATAATCTGAAGTTTGACATAAATTTTAATTACCTCACTTAAGATATTTATTCTCAATTTATATAAATATTGCATATTTTATGTAATTAATAGTCTTTATAAGTATGAAGTAAAGTATTTTAGTTAGAGTATGATTAAATAACTTGGTCCACAATTATGAGTTCACGAGTATGCAGATGCTTGTTAATCTCAAAAGAATATTTTCTAATTGAAAATATACTTGGAAATTTTTCAATTTCAGGTGAAACTTACTTTTCCAAATTTTATATTTATGAATAGTGATTGTTGTTAACGTTCAGACATCACGATATTGAAATAATTATTACTTTATATATTTATTATTGAATTAATTGTTTCTTTTTATATATTGAAGTACTTATTATAGTTAGTAAAAAGACATGAATTTTATTTAAAATTCATAATTCTTTTGTACAAGAATAAAAAGAAAGAATAAGAAGGATCTATTTTTACTTCAAATATATATGTATACGTTTCTAGTTATTATGTTTCTCGCTTTTTATACAAAAAAGACCATCATTTTATTAATTTGCAATTAATTACAAATTAATATAATATAATTAATTCAATTCAACACCATTATAAACAAACAAATGGAACAATAATTTTTCCAAACACTGCGATCAACATTAATAATTATTTCGCTATTTATAAGTGGCAGAATATATTGAATACGCAATTTAGTACACACTACGTTACTTTTTTTTAGCAGAGAGTAATCCCTTCGTGTAAAAACTAATGAAAGTATATTAATGTCGAGGTATTTATTGACCAATTTCTACTTGTCCTTTAACTAGAGATCACAGTGTTTCAATGGTACATCGTATGCAGATGATATCGAGGAAGCAATTCGCGATATTTGCCGGAATTGGCTCACAATGCTCGAATAAGCACTGATGCACTGCGCTCAATCGAAATGGATTTTCATTTAGCGATCTGATATTTAAAAAGAGAGAGAGAGAGAGAGAGAGAGAGAGAGAGAGAGAGAGAGAGAGAGAGAGAGAGAGAGAGAGAAATGAATGTTCACGCGACGCGAGTACCGGTCGCGAAATATTCGCATGATTTTGTTGGAAATACGTAGTCGTGGTGTATGACGATAAATCGATATTTTTGTCAGGTGGTAATCACGTTTTATATGTTTTTCACAGCACATGCGCAATCGTTAGCCCGATCTTTAACGCGGATGCAAACGTTTAGCACGAAAATTATAAGACGTTGCTACGTATCCTACTGTTGAAACTCGGTTGTGTATTGTTTGCCCTGTAACGTGTATCTCTCTCTCTCTCTCTCTCTCTCCATCTCGTAACATTGTCAGCTTTCAAGATGCTTGACGTGTCGATCGTGATCCTCGACGCTTACAACGCGACACGCGATGTTAGACACGACTGGCATCTACTTCGACACCTTGCATCATGCCCGATTGTTCCGAATCCCTCATGCAGCTAACCAAACAGCCTGCCAATTGATACACGCGGCGCGATCGAAACGACTAAACTTGCAAGAATCTTGTTAATTAATCAATCTAAATTTGGCCTCCGTCTCCTAAGTTGCTACGCCTATCTTCAGTCTTTTCTTCCATGACTCAGATGCTTTTTAAAAATTAATTTCTACTGAGCTCCGATTTCATTCTTTGGAAAAGAGAAAGCCAGAAAAGATCGCACGAGAGCTCTCGATTCGATAAAGAGGATCGGTTTTCATCAAACATCAAGCAAGAGAGAAAAAGATCCACGTTTCTGATAAATTATTCTCAATACGCATCGAGATATTCATACCTCGTTGGGGAGGAATAATATGGGGAGGGTTTTAAATATGAGGTGATGTATTTACGTCAGTTTTGTTCATGTGTATATGAATAATTAGATTCGTTCCAGACACCATTATCGAAGATCAATGTATTAAAGCGGATATTTAGAAAATTTATTAAATTTTTTTTTAAATTTATTGAATTTTTTTAAATTTATTATTTTTTACGTTCGTTGTGTTTGACTTATTTTTTTTCTTTTTTTGAATAAATGTATTTGTATTTTATGAATTATATTTTGAAAATTACAATTTTATAAACTTTTGCTGCAGTCATCCTGAAACCTCCGGCGATATGTGTTTCGAGAATAATGAAACTTTTGTGTGAAATGAGAGTCAGTCTGTCGCTAGTATAGTGCTTCTACAATATTCATGAGTTTTTCGGTATATTTACAGATAAATTTATTGACTCGTAAATACTGTTGTGGAATATTTAATTACTTAAAATTTCTATCTACTTCGAATTTTATTTCTATTTCTAATTTTACATATTAGAGTCGTTCTCTTGACAACAATGTGTCTTTATTAATTTGACAGTATATAAAAAAACTGATGGAAATACGTTACAATACAATCACAGAATATTTGTAAGTATAATCACGGAATTACGTTTATTTGAATCAAATTTTAGTCGATTAATGAAGTCTTAGCCAATTAAATGAACTCCCACTAATTGTATCCACTTATTTAACCCGAACTGCTATTATACGAATGGAAAATCGCTATTAGAAGAGAATCAGTGGATGATATAAACCTCAATTATATAAACTAATTTGTCTTCAATATGTATACTTAAAAACAATAGAACTATTTAACGAATTTATAAACTGCTTGGGACAATATATGAGGCAATTGTTTTTACGTGGCAGATTAACCCTTTAAAGTAATTTATCTCTATTTTGAAAACGTGCAATTGCGTGCTTAATTATTTTGAAGCTGTGACGAAGACAGAACATAAATGCATTTGCTGTGAAATTGAAATAAATTATAACAAAAGAATCAAATTTTCTAGTTGTTTCTTAAAATCGTATCTTGTTATAAACATTCTATAAATATAATAAATATTCTATTAATATTCTATAAAAATTATAATAAATATTCTATAAATATTTGTATCCATTATAATTTAAATATATAAGTATAATATATATTTAATATAGTAATACAGATATATATATATATAGTATAATAATACACATATTTATAATAGAATATTTCAATAAATTGTATTATTTCATAAATAAATTATGTCCAATTACAATTGATAACAATTTCTTGATTTCATCATGAAGTATTCTAAACTGCGTTAAAATTGTGATATTTTCTATTTTACCTAAATTTTACTTTAACGGCAAATGCAAATACTATTTTTACTACACGAGTCATTTACCAGTATACTGAGTCATGAAACAAAAAAAA